>NC_141024.2:8377500-8385000 GCF_052040795.2 Danio rerio
ACACATTGTAGACTTGTTCATTCTGTATTTAAGATTTCACTGATGTTTATTTATTTATTTATTGATTATTATTATTTGCTCAAAATACTCTTCAGTGTATTTGCTTATTGTTACATGTTAATGTTTTTGTATATTTTTGTAATGTGTTTCGCAATGTATAAATAAAACAAAAAAATATATAATTTATAATTATATTTATACTTATATATTATTTGTAATAGTTTTTTTTCCTTTAATACAAGCAGTCAGATACATGAACTGTTCCTTAAATTTGACCTGCCCCCTAAAAAAACTCTTTTAAGTGTGTAAAGCAAAAGTCAAGTGCATGCACAGAACAATGTGAGCATTATAGCAAATAAACAAACGTAAATATTATCCCGCTCGCCATAGTAAGCTGCCGCCATATAACGCATATGTGATAATGTCAGTACATAATGACCGCTTATGATTATTACTGAATTAATATCGATTTATTTATGGTGCATCGAAAAAACAATTACATTTGACACCCTAATAATTTAGAAATTATTAAATTACACCCCTATGATAAAATATGAACACATAAATTAATTATAGAAAGAATAGCAAAATAAATAAATAATTATTATAATTATAATTAACTTGCTACAGCTAAACTAACATGTATTTTGAGAATTGTATTTGATATTTAAATTGAAATTATGTTTTAATTTTTTGGTTTTCTAATAAAATATGACCCAGACTTATTCTTGATAATCAAAAAATGTATATAAAAGTATGTATTAGAAGCAAAAGATGGGTTTCACACGGACAGAAAGAGTAAAAAAGTGTTGTCTTTTTTAATTAATTTATTTATTTTTTTATTGTGTGTGTGGCCACATGTCCAGTCCTGCTGAAGAGTGTGTTTAGTGTCTGCAGCAGCGCAGCAACAGTGTAAGGTCGCCTGAGCAAACGTTCGCTAATTCTTTACTCAGTGTTTTTAAAAGCTTTTACGTGTGCTGGCAGATGGCAGACCTGGACATGGAGATTTTCTCAGGGATCTCAATCAACAAATGAGTGTTCTCAAATCTCAGGCCACCCATTTACACACACATATTCACAGACACAAAAAAGGTCCAAAATGACTGTGATGAATATGTTTTAGAGATCTCCTACAACAAGTTTACTTCTATTCAAAGTCAAACAACTAAAATGTTCTTATTATATAAACACATCAGCATCAAATTTTGTATTTTGTATAAAACAGGGGGGCTAATAATTTTGACTGTACATATATCATGTACAGTCACAGTCACAGTATCACCTCTCTCCTCTCTCCTCTCTCTTTTAAAGGGGTGCGTTCTCAGAGGTGGTCCTGGCGGAGGAGCGGTCCACGGGAAAGATGTACGCTGTGAAATGCATCCCTAAAAAAGCTCTGAAGGGGAAGGAGAGCAGCATCGAGAACGAGATCGCCGTTCTGCGCAAGTGAGCTCCTTTGCCCACACCTCACACCTGTACCCATGGCAACAGCATCCACACTCATTCTCTCAGTTTGCCAGCTTGTTTGCCTGAGGTTTGACCTGCAGTTACTGTGGTAACTTCAGTGCCCTCGTCCAATTACAGCAGGGAAGCTCCCGCAGATGTTCTCGCTCCACGAAGCCCCACGCGAGCAGACCGTGTCCATGAGTGTGGATGCAGGCTTGGACTGTGCACACAGTGAAAAACAAGCCTATGCTCTCTATTAGATGGAAAGGATAGTATGCAAATATGTGCAGTATTAAAATATACAGATGAAGTCTAAATTATTAACCCTTTTGGGACTTTTCTTTTTCAAATATTTCCCAAATGATGTTTAACAGAGCAAGGCATTTTTCACAGTATTTCCTATAATATTTTTTCTTCTGGAGAAAGTCTTATTTGATTTATTTCGGCTAGAATAAAAGCAGTTTTAAATTTTTTTAAACACTATTTTAAGGTCTACAGAACAAACCATCATTATACAATGACCCTAGCTTGCCTAAGTAGCCTAGTTAAGCCTTTAAATTTCACTTTAAGTTGAATACTATTTTGAAAAATATCTAAATAGATGGGGGGGGGGGGGTCAATGCCAGTCAATGGTATTTTGCCAGGTCTATGGTATTTATTTCCGCTAGCACGAGCAAATGAAAGCAGGTGTGTTCAGTGTGTCTGACATATGGCTTGCGTTCCCTTGAGACTCATCAGAAAAGGCTGCGTGTGATTCTGACATGGACTGCTGTTGTCGTGGCAAAGGCACCCTGGAGATCGGGCACACAGTTTTGTCCTTCAACTCGCAGTCTCCCTCGTCTCATATCATAGCAACCAATGATTGACAGCCCGTCTGCCATCTCCAGGGTGATGCCACAGGCCTGTAATTAGATCGTCAACCAGAGCATGTTCATGATCCGCCTGCGCATGTATATGACAGAACCATGTATAGAGAGAGAGAGAGACGGAAATATTTCTAAATGAGATAATGAGATGCCTTTGTAGGTTATAGTTTAATAATAATAATACCCGCGGAGAATCGCTAACGTACACTCCCAGCATGCCTCGGAATGATGCCGGCTGCCTGACTAATGTTATGTTTAAATACTTAAGTCAATTCAATTTGTCCTGACATGGGACTTGATAACCCAGAGGGAACGTTTTATTGCTCTGAGCCACAGATCACGAGACGGAACTGAGTTCTAATCAGGCAGTATGCACACCCAGAAAAATACTTTCGCTGCTTGTTCAAACTACTTATTTAAAAAGAGTTGAAATAACACAATTCCTGTTTTTTGGGGGGGGGGATGACGACTTAATTGTTTCATGTTTGTTTCCCTTAAAATTTATTCAAAAAGAAAAGGTAAGTGGTTGCAAAAAATTTATATGAGCTGAATATAAACAAACGCATTTTTAATGATCAATTTAATTTGTTTGCTTAAATTCAGCCAACATAACTAGTTTACAACCACTTAAAAAATTCAGTGCATTACACGTTCAGTGAAACAGTACTGATAGTCTAAGCAACCAAACAAGATTTAGAGCAGGATTATGGACCAATGAGGTTTGAGGATGGGCGGGGCTTATGTGCACAACATTGCTTGTCATTGGGCAGAAGCAAAAAGCAGAAACAACATTGGACAGATTTTGAACAAAAGATGAGTTTTATATGGTTATAAACGCCACCACAAAATCGTTATTACAACTGGTAAACTTGAAATTCGAAAGGAACTAATAACTAACTAACTAACTAATTAATCAAAAAGTATCTCATGTCTCAGGTTTTGTAGTTGATTATAAACGCCACCACAAAATCGTTATTACAACTGGTAAACTTGAAATTCGAAAATAACTACTAACTAACTAACTAACTAACTAACTAACTAACTAACTAACTAACTAACTAATCAAAAAGTATCTCATGTCTCATGTTTCGTAGTTGATTATAAACACCACCACAAAATCATTATTACAACTGGTAAACTCGAAATTCGAAAATAACTAACTAACTAACTAACTAACTAACTAGCTAACTAATCAAAAATGATTTCATGTCTCATGTTTCGTAGTTGATTATAAACACCACTAAAAAATCATTATTACAACTGGTAAACTTGAAATTTTGAACTAACTACTAACTAAATAACTAGCTAGCTAACTAAATAACTAACAAACTTACTAACGAATCAAAAAAAGTATCTTTTGTTTCATGTTACGTAGTTTACTATAGACACCACCACAAAATCGTTATTACAACTAGTAAACTCGAAATTCGAAACAAACTTCTAACTAAATAACTAGCTAGCTAACTAACTAAGAACTAAGTAATTAAGAACTAACTTAGTAACTAAAAACTAACTAACTAGCTAACTAACTAGCTAACTAACGAACAAATCAAAAATGATCTCATGTCTCATGTTTCGTTGTTGATTATAAACGGCACCACAAAATCGTTATCACAACAGGTAAACTCAAAATTCGAAACAAACTACTAATAACTAGCTAGCTAACTAAGAACTAACATATAACTAGCTAAAAACTACCTAACTTAGAACAAACAAACAAACAAACTATCTAGCTAACTAACAAACAAATTTAAAAAAAGTATCTCATGTCTCATGTTTTGTTGTTGATTATAAACACCACCACAAAATCCTTATTAAAACTGGAACTCAAAATTCGAAAAGAAGTGCTAACTAACTAGCTAACTATCAAAGAACTAACTAACTAACTAACTAACTAACTAACTAACTAACTAACTAACTAACTAACTAACTAACTAACTAAGAACTAACTAACTAACTAACTAACTAACTACAGTATTGTATGTCTATCAAGGAGAAGCCACTGAGATATTCATAAGATCTTTTCCCCTTTAATAAAAACGAATCTCACGCCACATCAGATAATGTGAACTCCACTGAAGTGAATCATCTACGGCTTAAAAGCATCTAAAAGCAAATCCATTTCCAAAGCGAGACCCTGCTTTTAAAGGTAAATTGCTAGTGATCCTACCTATTTTATTCTTAAACGACCTCTTTTATTGGTGTTATATTTTTGTGAAATGCAGGAATAGAGAATGTGTGTGTGTTTTTTTGTTCCTTCCATCCCTTAATGCTTTCTCCTCTTGAATCAAAAGAAAAAAAAAGATGGTTTCAGAAGGCAGCGAATGAGTCGTGCTACAGCTTCTGCCCACTCACTGCTGAAAGAGAGAGAAACAGACAGAAAAAAAGCAGCGAGCGCATGAAAGAGGGATATTAAACCGATGAATGGCGTTGTAATCCTCCCCGCAGACAACTTTTTTATAATCAGTTTTGCCAAAAATCGATATGTCAAAGTACGAGCCGACTTCAAAAAACATCATTTATTCATTGGCTAACATATTAATACACTGCATCATAGGTGACTCCCAGTTCACTGAATCATGAATCGGGCTCACAATGAATCACTCACTCTCCGATTCATCCATAATACGAGCATTACTGACAAAAACAAAATACACCAGGCTTTTGTTCTGGGAATTGAGGCTTTTTTTTTTTCCTTTTATCTGAAATGATTGCTTCTTTACCTGCGAGGATCAACCTTTGCTGAACATATGGATGAACAAAGAGAGAGTTAATTATAGGAAACTGAGGCGGACTGGGGGGGAAAACAAATGTATTATCTGTGCTTGCCGACGTCCATTATGTGCGCATGAGCGTCTTGTTATTGTCCGCTCACTTGCGTCATTGCCCGGCCTGTTATCGTGTGCCAGTTGGACTCGCTGATCAGAATTCACTTAAAATGCAATGCTAATGTGTATACACACGGTCAGCGTGACTGCGTTACCATGACTAGAGCGGAGAGAGAGAGAGAGAAAGAGAGAGGGAGAGAGAGATGTTAACTGCAGGGAAGAAAAACAAAACATCATAATATTGCTGGCTTATATGACAGGGATGAAAAAGGCACCTTTAAAAGCAGCGTCTGTTAAACGTCAACAGTTAAACTAGTTGTGTATTTATATGCTTCGTAAAGCAATATAGTCATATGTTTTGACGTATGATAATAAATATTTTCAATTCAAATTGAAAGGTTTTGTTTATCTTATACCCAAATGCATGTAAAAATGCTTGGGAATTTTTTTTTTTATATGCATTTCACTTTTTTTTTTAGTTTTAATGTATTATAATATACAATCACCGGCCACTTTATTAGGTATACCTGTCCGACTGCTGGTAAACACAACTTTCTAATCAGGCAATCACATGGCAGCAGCTTAGTGCATTTATGCATGTAGACATGGTCAAGACTCAAATGTCCTCCACAGTCACCAGACCTGAATCCAATTGAGCATCTTTGGGATGTGGTGGAATGGGAGATTCTCATCATGGATATGCAGCAGACAAATCTGCTGCAACTGCGTGATACTATCATGTCGATATGGAGCAAAATCTCTAAGGAATATTTCCAGTGCCTTGTTGAATCTATGCCACAAAGGATAAAGGCAGCTCTGAAGGCAAAATTGGGTCCAATTCGATACTAGAAAGGTGTACCTAATAAAGTGGCCGGTGTGTATAAAAATCAGATCGAAATATTTTAGTTATCTTAAAGAGGACCTATTAATCCCCTTTTAACACGATATAAAAAAGTCACTAGAGTGTTTATGTGAAGTTTCAGCTGAAAATACCACACTAATAATGTTTAATAACTCTTTGAAATTGCCCCTTTTAGGCTTTGATACTAATTGTGCAATTTTGGTGACTGTCGCTTTAAATTCAAATGAGGTTGTGCTCTTTTCAAAAGAGGGCGGAGTTACAAATGCTTTTGTCAGCATATTGGCAGATTCAAAAACAAGACTGATGTCCTATGCTAATGAGAGAGAGAGATCATCACTAGTGGCTTTTCCCTTCTGATGACACGTACAAAGGAAGAATGTCAATCAAAGTGTTTCTGCAGACTGTTTTTATCAAGTGTGATTATAAAACATAGAATTAATACATTTTTACCATTACAAGCTGACTATATTCACAGACTGTTGCCACACAACTGTGTTTAAACCCCCTAAAAAAGTGATTTCTGCATAATAGGTCCCATTTAAATCAATATCCATGTTTGTTATATGTATTTCAGTTTGTTAAGCAGCATCGGAGGTGTCAACAGGAATTTTGTAATTTTTTATGCATATATATATATATTATAATCAAAGAAAATGTTTTATTTATCTAAACAAACTGAAATGCATGTAAAGATACATGTGAATGCAAAAAGTGTGTAGAGAATGTAGCTTCATGGCATAAATCATGGTGGTGTTTTACTGTATATTTTCATGGGCTTATGGAAATGTGCAACACTGAAATCTTCATATGCTTATGAGGAGGTCTGGAATGTTCCCCTCGCTTAAATTCACATCCTAAACAAACCCTGAGGCAATGTGTGTTCAATTGCAGCAGACACATGCATGTGTAAACACACTCACACGCACATTAATTTAATTCCAATGTGTTTTTCTTTATTTTTATTATAAATAGTATTATTATTATTATCAATATTATAATCATTATTATAATAATAATAATAATAATTATTATTATTAATAATAATAATAATAGTAGTAATAAAAACAACAACAATGATAATAATATTAACAACAACAACAAAAAACAATATTATTAATAATATTAACAATAATAATAATAATAATAATATTAATAATAATAATAATAATAATAATAACAATAATAATAATAATATTAATAATAATACAAATAATAATAATAATAATTATTATTATTATTATATTTATAATAATAATGTTTGATTAGACATTAAATGGGATTTTTACAATTGTTTGTTTATGTTAAGCTATGTTTATGTATATTAACCTGCATATGTGCATATATATATATATATAATTGTAGGACATTCATTTCAATAATAATAATAATAATAATAATAATAATAATAATAATAATAATAATAATAATAAAAAAATTCAGTTTTTTTATGTCAATTTTGAACTGTTGTACAAATTTACCACTTTATATTATAAATATTATT
>NC_141024.2:8387500-8425000 GCF_052040795.2 Danio rerio
ATTAGCCGTAGAGTATGTGTGTGAATGTGAGAGTGTATGGGTGTTTTCCAATAGTGGGTAGTGGCTTGAAGGGCATCCGCTGTGTAAAACATGTGCCGGAGTAGTTGGCGGTTCATTCCACTGTGGCAACCTCTGAAATAGAGTCTAAACCAAAAGAAAATGAATGATTGAGCATCCCTCATAATGAGTGTCCATTTTGACCTTTTTGAGAGGAAACATCAAAATTGTAAAATAAATCAAATAAAAATGCAGAGAATTAGTAGAACAAAACTTTAAGCAAATTAAAAGTGACGGTACAGACAGGTAAAACGTTGCATAAGGTTTTTTTTATTATAAATTCATTCATTCATTTTCTTTTCGGCTTAGAAATGCCACACAGAAATGCTTACTGACCCAGGCGAGGCTCGAACCAGCGACCTTCAACGTGATGCCCTTTTTTTAATATAAATCAACAACTTAAATAAAAATAAACTTAAAAAAATTATTTTCACATTTTAGTATCTTTAAAAATAACAGAGAAAATACATTATTGTACAAAAATACAATTACAATATTTATACAAGATACAAATGCTGAGAATTAGAAGAGAACAAACCTTTCAAAACGCTAGAAACACTTTAAAATGATTTAATTTTTTAATCGATCAATTTGTAAATGAATTCAGACAAATATTCAATTACTTTTATTAATAGATGCAGCCGATAAAATAATAATAAAAATAATATTTTATAAAACATTCGTTCATTTTCTTTTCGACTTGGTCCCTTTATTAATCTGGGGTCACCACAGCGGAATGAACCGCCAACTATTCCAGCATATGTTTTACGCAGCGGATGCCCTTCCTGCCACAACCCAACACTGGGAAACACTCATACACTCTTGCATTCACACACATACACTACGGCCAATTTAGCTTATTCAGTTCACCTACAGCACAAGTCTTTGGACTGTGGGGGAAACCGATTTTATATCATAACAAAACATAATAAAATAAACATAAAAATAATATGTAAAGATATATTTTTAACTATATTACAATAAACATCTTACAAAGTCAACATATTAATAATCCACAATATTAGTATTCAGGGGTGGACTGGCCATAGGGAGCTCCGGGACATTTCCCAGTGGCCTGATGGTCTATCTGGCCTGCCATCGTGATTCAGGCCTGGCCCACCAACTTGTCATAAACATTGGTATTTACTTTGGCCTGACCTTCAATATCGTTTTTCCCAGTTGAAAATGCTGTCCCAGCCCCTGTTAGTATTTCACTAATTATTGAAAAGTCAATATTTGCTAAGACTTTAAAACAGTAGTCCATCAGATAATATTAGCTCTTGTATTTATTAACACGAACAAACGATGACCAATACATTCATTCATTTTCTTTTTGACTTAGTCTCTTTATTAATCTGGGGTCGCCACAGTGGAATGAACCGCCAGCTTACCCAGCATATGTTTTACGCCCTTCAAGCTGCAACCCATCACTGGGAAACACCATACACACTCTTTCATACACATACACTACTGCCAATTTAGCTTAACCAATTCACCTATACCACATGTTTTGGACTTGTGGAGGAAACCAGAGCACTCGGAGGAAACCCACGCGAACACGAGGAGAACATGCAAACTCCACATAGAAATTCCAACTGACCCAGCCGAGGCTCAAACCAGGAGCCGTGTGGCCCTATGATTGTTCATACATTGCTAAATACCAACATAAATGCTATCAAGCTACCATCTAATGGAATGTTATTGTACATTGTTACCGACTATTTTAAACGCCTCGCTATAATCTAGATTCAAGCTTTGTTTAAAGAAATTTCTTCTTGTGCTAGTCAACATTACGCTGCTGATTAATCTCGTATTGAAATCTGGAATAATCCTCAACAGAGGTCATGATATAGGTTATGAGTCCCGAAACAAGGAATGATTACGTCTGTGTTTAGCGACGGAAACACTCGGACTCGATCATGTAAAGTGCTTTCTATGACAGGTGGTTGGCAGTAGACATCAGGCCAAAAAGGAAATTTGTTTCAGGGGCGGAGGATGTCATTACATTTGGATGAGAGATTACAAAGACAACGGCGCAGAAAAAACAGGTCAATTCTGATTTCATTTCAACCCTGAACGCTGTGATGCTGAGGAGAGGGAAGTCAGGAGGATTAGACCAAACAAACATTCGTTTTCCGTCCTCATTTCGCCTGAGAAATAAATACAAATTTGAATTCCGCCGTGTTAATTTGATAGTTGGCCCAAAGCCTGCCCCTCTTTTCCTTCTTAATAGGCTGTGCCATGTGTATGAGAGTGTGTGTGTGTTAAAGAAACATGAAGAACATTTTGGCATATGGTGTTGAGATGAATATTTAAACAGTACCAATCTGCTTTTCTGTATGATCTTACAGACGCATTTTAGAAACTCATTCCATAATTCTGTGGGTTTGTAAGTGTTGTGATTAGAGATATGGACATTTTTTTCCCCTCTGCCATGGTGTATGACAGTATTTATGGCTGTGGAAGGAGGACGGAGAGAAGGGGACAGACGGAGGGCGTTTGCACACTGCGTCAGAGAGCTGTAAATGCATTGATTACAGAGGAGAGGCTCAATTCACGGCCAAAAGGTCTCTCTACTGTTTCAATCCAATGCAAAGGTTTCCTGTAATCATAACGTATGTGCTGTCTGGGGTCAGTGGAGGCTTGGAAATGAAATAAGCAATGTGCATTGCAGGATTATGTATTGCGGATTTCAAGGCTGGGAGATGAAGAGATTTCTTTATGTGAGACATATTCCTGTAGTCAAAATAGGCTTTGTAATACTGGGTTTTGCCTTATATACGCTCAGGGTATATACAGGAATCAAAGATCCAAATCCAAATAGACCTTTTCCATACATTTTAATACCTCATCGACACTTTTGGTTTTGAACTGGTAACATTGGCGACATTTTAACTTAACTGACTGTACGAAAGCACAAATACACAGTGTCTTGTCTTCAATGCAATGTAATTCAGAAGGGTGGCAACAAAGAACAAAAGAATTATTTGACTGGAGACCCCCTTATGAAAAGTTAATAGGAAAGAGAAATACAAAACAATAAACACTAGACCAGTTTAAAAGATTTCAACCAATTCTTTCAGTTGTAAATGAATTAATGAAACGTTAAACTCACATTTAGCAAATTGGCTAATTTCATATATTAGATTTTTAGAAATTGAAAATAAAGAAATAATATAATAATCTAATAATAATATTTGCAGATTAAAATTAGGCAAATTTTTTGCAAACTATAAATTACATTTTTGACATAAATGATAAAAATTATACAAAATGAATACCTTGTAAAATTTATTTCAAGACTTTTCAATACTTTTTAAGGCCCTTAAATTTCTCTAAATTACGTTATCGACTTTTAACACTTTTTGAGACGCCGCGGACACCCTGACACTGGAAAATTGCAAACATACATTGATTCAAAATTATTATTATTTATTACAATTATATGCAGTAAATGATACATTTCTGGCCTATACTAATCCTTCTTTTAGTTGTTTACTTTTTTATTTGTAACTTATTTATAATACTCAGCCTATGTTGATAATCATTTGTGAAAAGTGTAAATTATTTATATATATATTTATGTATAGATGAGATACTAAGCCAAAGGAAAAGTTTTTAAAGAAAAAATAGATATTCATTTTTGTGTGAACTATCCCTTTAAATATTTTCTTACTCTCAAGTGGTTCTGAAGCTGTACGAATTCATTCTATTGAACACAAAAGAAGAAAGCTAAAAACCTGTAACCATTGACTGCCATAGTAGGAAACAGGCATGCTTGTAATAAGTATATGGAGGTCAATGGTGACAGGTTGCCAGCTTGCTTTAAAATATCTTCTTTTGCATTCAACAGAAGGAAGAAAGTCTAATGGGGTTGGAGAAAGTGTAGGGATGAGTATATAATAACAGAAATGTCATTTTTGCGTGAACTTTTCTTTTAAACGGGGCCTGTGTTTTCATTGAATCCCCATCCAGAAGGGGACGCTACAGTCTTAAGGGTTTAAAAACAACCCCTTGTCAACCCACAGCCAATAAAAGACCCCCAGCAATCATGATCTTGAACTGCACCAATGCTCTTGTCTGCAGATCTGAGGTCAGCTCTGTCTAATCGTGAGGAGTAGATTTTGAGTTTACATAAGAATGACTGACTAATGAAGGTCAGGCGGCATTGAGCTGTGCTGAAGCTCTTTATGTGTTCTTATTGAGATGAAACGGTTTAGACTGAGCTCAGGTCAGCTCTGCACCTGTCTTAAGGAGGGTTTGTCGATATGCAGCTCCCCCTACAGGACGTCACATTCATTACCCATATTTGTGTTTGAACTTCATTCACTTCTCTCTCACCCCCTTGCTTTTTGAAGAGTGTAGAAAATGCTTATTTTACATTATCCTTTGAAAGTCTGGGATTGGTAAGATTTATTTTTCTGCCAACAT
This sequence comes from Danio rerio, assembly GCF_052040795.2. Classification (NCBI taxonomy): domain Eukaryota; kingdom Metazoa; phylum Chordata; class Actinopteri; order Cypriniformes; family Danionidae; genus Danio; species Danio rerio. The sequence goes on from NC_141024.2 coordinate 8,391,989, forward strand.
TAATTGATCGTAACTGAGCAGCAAATCAACTGGAGTGCCCAAACGTTTTCCTATAAAGGGCCAAAAAGCAAACTTGACTAAGGGCTGTGGGCTGAGTATATATCAAACCGTATATATTAAATTTTGCCATCTGTAATTTTCTAATTTATTCTGTAATATATATATATATATATATATATATATATATATATATATATATATATATATATATATATATGTATGTATATATATATATATATAAATAACTTGAAAATGTTGCTCTGAATCATATTAACTAATGCAGTTTAATTTGTAGCATTTATAATGAGCTTATTACAGTAAAACATAAACAATGCCATTTATGATACAAGTTCAGTTTGTTACACTAGTCAATACATTAGTCAAGCTTACTTTGATTTTCTTGCAAATGTCTTGTGCAGTTTGCTGACAGTATTAACATTTTAAAAGTCTGATTCATTTACAGTATTTAAATGAATCATTTGAATAATTTAATTTCATCTTTTTTAGCTCTGCAATAAAATAAGGAAACAAAAGGTTATGTAAATTCGAAATGACGATCATTCAATTCAATTCACATTGAATTGATAAAGGCATTCGCACCAACCACCTCCCCCTCATTCTTTCTCTCTTTTCAGATGGGATGGTGGGCCAAATAAAAGGTCACCATGGGCCGAGGGCCCTACTTTGTACATCTTTGTACTATGTACTGTGTACTATGATCATGTAATGAGTAATAATAACTTCAAGTTATATATATATATATATAAAACTTGAAGTTATATTTTTAAAATATATGAATATATAACTGTTATAAGGTTGTTTCAAGTTGAAATTATATATTTTTTTATCCAACAAATGTAACCTTGGTGAGCAGAAGAACATTTTTTCATGGGTATATTGTATGTGACAAAATTATCCATTTTACTTTTTTAAGACAAAAACATTAGGATATGAATTAAAGATCAAGTTTCATGAAGATGTTTTGTAAATTTCCTATTGTGAATTACTAAGAGCTTCATTTATCAACTCAAAGACGATTTTCTTGATATTTAAAATTTTGAAACCCTCAGATTCCAGATTTTCAGCCAAATATTCATTCATTCATTTATTCATTTTCTATTCAGCTTAGTGCCTTTATTAATCCAGGGTCACCACAGCAGAATGAACCGCCAACTTATCCTTTTAAGCAGTGGTTGCCCTTCCAGCCGCAACCAACCTCTGGAAAACATCCACACACACACTCGTTCACACACATACACTACGGACAATTTAGCCTACCCAATTCAGCTGTACTGCATGTCTTTGGACTGTGGGGAAAATCAGAACACCTGGAGGAAACCCACGCGAACGCAGGGAGAACATGCAAACTCCACACAGAAACACCAACTGAGCCAGCCGAGGCTCGAACCAGCGACCTTCGTGATGTGAGGCAAGAGCACTACCTACTGCGCCACTGCGTCGCCCAGCCAATAAAATGCACATCACCGGAAACAGCGTATTTATTGCATTTCAAAAAATGGACACATGAATTTTATTGTATTATTGACACTTCTGTGGTGCAGAATCACATTTATTTAACATATTTATTTAAAACTGTGTACAATAAGGGCGGCATGGTGGCTCAGTGGTTAGCACTATCACCTCACAGCAAGAAGGTCACTGGTTCGAGTCCCGGCTGAGCCAGTGGGCATTTCTGTGTGGCGTTTCCATGTTCTCCCTGTGTTGTGTGCTCCGGTTTCCCCCACAGTTTAAAGACATGTGCTGTACTGTAGGTGAATTGAATAAACTAAATTGGCCGTAGTGTATGAGTGTGAATGAGAGTGTATGGTTGTTTCTTAGTACTGGGATGCAGCTGTAAGGGCATCCGCTGCATAAAACATGCTGGAATAGTTTTAAATAAGGGATTAAGCCTAAGGAAAATAAATGAATGAATGAATGTATGCGATAAAAAATCGCCTCTAAAAAAATCCTGTTAATTCAAGAGGCTACTTCCAAAAACATAAAATCTAACCAATCCCAAATAATAGTGTCTATTAGTAAAAATATAATTGGTTATGTGTGTTTTTAGTTTTTAATGCTCTGTTTGCAGTGTGTCTGGAGGAGAGCTGTTCGACCGGATAGTAGAGAAGGGGTTTTACACAGAGAAAGACGCCAGCACACTCATCAGACAAGTACTGGACGCTGTCAACTACCTCCACACTATGGGCATCGTCCATCGAGACCTGAAGGTGAACAAACACACCCACAACACAAACACACAGTTTTCCCACTAGCTTCATTTTAACGTGTGTTTTTCACTCCAGCCTGAGAATCTGCTCTACTTCAACCCTCAAGACGGCTCAAAAATCATGATCAGTGACTTCGGCCTGTCTAAGATGGAGGGGACAGGGGATGTCATGTCCACCGCCTGCGGGACGCCAGGATACGTGGGTAAGAATAGATGGAGATGAGAGTATTTTGCTTCCTTATGAGTTGTTGATGTGTTTAAAATGCATGTTCATATACTGTATAAAAGTGCGTGCTTATAGATTTAGCCAGCAGAAAGTGATTGCATATGTTTGTGGGTTTTATCTGCACTCGAAGCTTTTTCTTATCTCACACTGACAGAACTGCCCCAGAGTCGCCTGCTTTTCCCCTTAGATTAGAGCGACTGCAGCACTGTGAGCCAACAAGGCTGTATGTTGTGCTGCTGCATGTCAAAGAAAAACAAAATAACAAAATAAAAAAGGCTGCAAAAAATACATATTTAAAACTACAACTGAATAAAAGTAATAATTAATTAGTGAAATAAAACTTACAAAAAACAAATACATACCAATAAACTTTGGACTACAAGGAAATGGAAAAAGGTACATCATGAATGTATATAATATAAAATATATTTCTAATTTATGGTGTATTTTTGTCATATTGTTTTGTAGTCCACAGTTTTTTTTTGGTACAAAATATGAACATGCTAGACAAAATAAGAACATAATTAAACATGTTGTAACATGGGAATATATTTTTGTTTTATGCTAAAACATGCTAAAAACATGCTAAAGCATGCTAAAAACATGCTAAAAATGTTGAAACATGCTCATGTATTTTTGTTATATTTTCTTGTAGTCCACAGTTTTTTTTTAACAATATACAAATTATGAACATGCTAGCAATGTTAAAACATTCTAGGTAATTGTCAAAACATAATAACAAGCACAAGTGTGAAAGCATGCTTATAACATTCTAAAACACTAGGGCAACAAATTGCGAAAACTGCGATAGCATGCTAACAACATGCTCAATTATGTTGAAACGTGGTAAATACATGCTAAAACATGTTAAAATATGTTAAAACTTGCTAAAAAAAATGCTGAAACGTTAAAATATGCTAAAACATGCCAAAACATACATGCTAAAATATGTTGAAACATGCTAATGTACTCTTGCTATATTGCTTTATTTACAATATAGAAATGATGAACATGCTAGCAGAGTTAAAACATCCTAGCTAATTGTCAAAACATGATAATAGCAAGCTAAAATTTGCAGTACTAGGTTGTTGTTGTTGTTTTTTGTTTATTTGCAGTACTATGTATTTTTTTTCTTTTTTTTTCTTTGGGTCTATGTTACAAAATGAAAAGCTACAAATGGAATTAAACAAATTATTTTTCAAAGATGCCAAAAGGATCAAATTTGTTTCATGTAAAAAGAAGAGATAGGTAAAAGAATAAATTGGTTTAAGTAATAAACAAATGATGTATGGGGTAATGGGGTGGAAGAATAATAAGCTTATGGTTCATCCCGCTCCATTTTCGACCATGTTGAAATGTATTTCTTTTTGTTAATGACATTTTATGTATAATTTTTTGTTCGAAAATAAATAAATCAAATCAAATCAAATCAAATCAAAATGTTGTAGCATTCTAATAAAATTCTAAAACCTTTGGGCAACAAATTGCGAAACCTGCAATACCATGCTAACAACATGCTCAAATGTGTACAAATATGTTGAAACATGCTAAAACATGTTAAAAACATGATATAATATTTTAAAACATGCTAATGTATTTTTGTTTGATGGTTCAAAAAGCTAAAATATGTTGAAACATGCTAAAACATGTTAAAAACATGATAAAATATTTTAAAACATGCTAAGGTATTTTTATTTAATGCTAAAACAGCTCAAATATGTTGAAACATGCTGAAATATGTTGAAAAAATGCTAATGTATTTTTGTTTTATGCTAAAAGAGCTAAGATATGTTGAAACTTGCTAAAACATGTTAAAAACATGTTAAAATATGTTGAAACACTATAATGTATTTTTGTTTTATGCTAAAAGAGCTAAAATATGTTGAAACATGCTAAAACATGTTAAAAACATGATAAAATATGTGGAAACATGCTAAAGTGTTTTTTTTATGTTAAATGTGCTGAAATATGTTGCAACATGATAAAACATGTTAAAAACATGATAAAATATGTGGAAACATGCTAATGTATTTTTGTTTTATGCTAAAAAAGGTAAAATATGTTAAAACATGCTAAAAACATGATAAAATATGTTAAAACATGCTAAAACATGCACCTATCTTTAGTTTTTTGTTTAATATATATTGATCATTTGAATTGGCTTATATTATTTGTCTACTTTCCAATATTGTGTGTTCAATTAATAAACAGCAAATCCAATTACTACTTTAGTACTATATATTTATATATTTTCCAAATGGTAAAAAAGTTAAATTGTTAAAATGAAAATCAACTAAGATTAATAAAATCTGTTCAACTGATGCTGAAAAAAGTCAACAAATTGAGCAAATGGCAGGAATGCATTAATTAATCTATCGTCATTTCAATAACAACAATCATTAAATGTCATTATGTGGTTAAAACTGTGGAAGTCACCGTTGTTTATTTGCAAGAGTTTTACTCACAGCAGTGCTGAGTTCTTCATGCCTCTTCATGCATGTGTGTTTAGGGCAGACTTTATGGGCAGGTTTTCATGGTAACAGTGTTTAAGTGGCGCTGGGATGGCTGTAAAAGATGCCTTCACCAGTTGCATCCTGGACTGGGGTCAAACACCGCTGTAAATGAGCTTTCTCTTCAATGGAAACACATGACGACTCGGACTAAATGAGAGAAACACACTGGCACGCATTCAGTGTGTGTATGTGTGTCTGGTATGCCGTCTTTTTGTCTTTAAATGGTAACAGTCTCACACCAAGCTCTCCAAATCAAATTTAAGGATCAACCGCAGTCATTATTTTCTATGCTTTAGCTGCTCATGTTACTCTCCATTTTTTGTTTCATCTCTCTCTCTCCCTCACACACACACACACACACACACACACACACACACACACACACACACACACACACACGTTTGTTTTTGTGAAAAGTGGGGACATTACATAGGTTTCCATTCATTTTATGCAGCCCAAACCGTATATTATATTGCCCTCACCCCACCCCACCCCTAAACCCAACCATCACAGGAGATTGTGTGCAGCTTTACTCTCTGATTAAACTCATTCTGTAGGATTTATAAGCATTTTGAGAAATGAGGACGTCACCAATGTCCTCATATTTCACCTCCTTTTTGTAATACCTGTGTCATACCCATGTCATTATACAGATTTGTGTCCTGATATGTCACAAAAACACGTACACACACACACACACACACACACACACATTTCTAGTGCGTTGATGGGATTATATTGATCATAGCCCCCAAAATAGCCCGTCTTGGAAACCTTCCTTTCCTACAGACCTAAGACAGGAATGAGGAGTTTGGTTTTCATATGGAGATGAACTGAAGCAGGATTTGTTTGCACACACTCAATTTAGCAGTACATAAAAGCCCATATGGGCGACATGGTGGCTCAGTGGTTAGCACCAAGGCAAGAAGGTCACTAGTTCAAGTCCCGGTTGGGCCAGTTGGCATTTCTGTGTGTAGTTTGCATGTTCTCCCCTTGTTTGCGTGGGTTTCCTCCGAGTGCTTCGGTTTCCCCCACTGTCCAGACATGTGCCATAGGTGAATTGAATAAACTAAATGGGCCTCAGTGTATACATGTGTGGGAATAAGTGTGTATGGGTGTTTCCCAGTACTGAGTTGCAGCTGCAAGGGCATCTGCCATGTAAAACATATGCTGGATAAGTTGGCGGTTCATTCCATTGTGGCGACCCCTGATGAATAAAGGGACTAAGCCAGGTGTGTCTAAATTTGGTCCTAGAGGGCCGGTGTCCTGCAGATTTTAGGTCCAACTTGCCTCAACACACCTGCAAGGATGTTTCTAGAAAGCCTGATAAGAGCTTGATTAGCTAGCCCAGGTGTGTCTGATTGGGGATGGAACTAATGATGAAACCTGCTAAGGTGCTACAACATTATAGCATCCATCCATCCATCCATTCATCTATCTATCCATCCATCCATCATCCATCCATTCATCCATCCATACATCCATTCATCTATCCATTCATCCATCCATCCATCCATCTATCCATCCATCATCCATCCATTCATCCATCCATCCATCCATCCATCATCCATCCATCCATCCATCCATCCATCCATCCATTCATCCATCCATCATCCATCCATTCATCCATCCATCCATCCATCCATCCATCCATCTATCATCCATCCATCATCCATCCATCCATTCATCCATCCATCATCCATCCATCCATCCATCCATCCATCCATCCATCCATCCATCCATCCATCCATCCATCCATCCATCCATCCATCCATCCATCTATATATTGCAAAAAATTCTCTGAACTTGTTACATGTAAACAATTAAATTTTTTTCAACTTAATTTATTGCCTTTTTCTATTATTGAATAATATTGATAAATTAAGTTGAAAAAAACAATTGTTTACATGTACTGTAACAAGTTCGGGAAATGTCTTCCCATTTTTCAGTGGACTTTTAGGAAATGCAGTCACACAATTTTGCTTATACAATACAGAATAGTTGAACGTTTTCATTGTACTATTTAGTCGCACAGATTTGAAACTGAATGAATACAGACAGAAGAATAGCATGGCTTCGTTTCAGTAAACCACAGCTAGATGATTTATTTCAACGAAACTATCAATTATTTAGAATTTTAGCTAAAAGAATGTAAATATATGAACATTTAATATAACAACATCAACCAAGATCCTCGTACTTTGCTTCAGAATGTTTCTTTTGTTCATAATATGACATAATTGAGCGCGACACAGTGGCGTAGTAGGTAGTGCTGTCGCCTCACAGCAAGAAGGTCGCTGGTTCGAACCTCGGCGTTTCTGTGTGGAGTTTGCATGTTCTCCCTGAGTTCGTGTGGGTTTCCTCCGGGTTCCCTGGTTTCCCCCACAGTCCAAAGACATGTGGTACAGGTGAATTGGGTAGGCTAAATTGCCCGTAGTGTATAAGTGTGTGTGGATGTTTCCCAGAGATGGGTTGTGGCTGGAAGGGCATCCGCTGCATAGAAACTGTGCTGTATACATTGGTGGTTCATTCCGCTGTGGCAACCCCGGATTAATAAAGGCTAAGCCGAAAAGAAAATGAATGATGAATGAATGCTATAATTCAACAATTAAAAGATAATACCCTCATAAACACTTCCAGTTAAGCTAATTTTCCAAAGAGCAGCTTCATTTTAGTTCAAAGACTTGATGAATTATGCATCACTCGTAGCCTTGCTTCATTTTAAACGTGTCTTCTTCATCACTGCTACCTGTGTGTTTCGGGGAGCTGTTGTTTAGGGTCATAGAGTTTCTATCATTTCTGATGGAAATGTGGTGGCTTCATTTCAAGAGCTTTTTGCAAAGCAGCTTTCATGTGGAACAGACTAGTCCAGTACACACACACACATATATACAATAGGCGACTCTGGGATAAGTTGAAGCCTTAAGACCATAGACGCAAAGCTTTTGTGTTTTGAGTGAAGGCTTGTTTCCTGAAGGTAAGAAGAAAATGTCTAGAGGCAGAAATGGAGAATAATAGCACACATTCAGGACTCATGAGCCTCGGCCTCCTGTGGGGAATAACAGGATTATGATGATGCGAGTGTTTGAAGGTGTGCAAGCTCAAAAAGTTGTTTGTCCTGATTTTTAAATTGAGCGCCCTTCATGATTTCTTTGTATGTTTGCTGTCCTAAACTCACACTTGGATAAATTTTTTTGGAACTACAAACATTACACATACATTATATTAAAATAATATAACAGAAATGTATCTGTCTATCCACACATCAATTGAAGACGTTTTTTTCAAAGATGTGTTATCTTAACTTGATAAAACATGCTACTAAAACATTGTGAACATGCTAAAACATCCTAGCTAATCCTCAAAACATGAAAAAAATATATGCTAAAATGCCTAAGCATGCTAATAACTTTCTAGAACATTTGGGGCACAAGTTAAAACATGCTAGCAATGTGCTAAAACTTGTAAACATTAACAAACTGCGAAAGCATGCTAATAATGTGCTAAAATATATTGAATCATGCTAATGTGCTACAGCATTTTAGCATCTATCTATCTAACTATCCATCCATCCATCCATCTATTGTATATACTTTATCTATCTATCTATCTATCTATCTATCTATCTATCTATCTATCTATCTATCTATCTATCTATCTATCTATCTATCTATCTATCATCTATCTATCTATCTATCTATCTATCTATCTATCTATCTATCTATCTATCTATCTTCACATTTATCTATTTTATGTATCTATTTTCACATTATCTTAACTTCTTAAAACATGCTAGCTAGCAACATGCTAAAACATGTTAGCAGCTATCTGTTCATCCAACCATCCATCCTGTACATCCATTTATCCATCTACATTATTCGTATTATCTTAACTTGTTAAAACATGCTGGTAACATGCTAAAAAATGTGATCATCTATCTGTCCATCCATCTAACCATCCATCCATCTGTCTGTCTGTCTGCCTGCCTGCCAGCCTGTCTGTCTGTCTGTCTGTCTGTCTGTCTGTCTGTCTGCCTGCCTGTCTGTCTGTCTATCCATCCATCCTTCCATCCATCCATCTGTCTAATATATATACTTAACTTGTTGAAAAATGCTAGCAACATGCTAAAACATGTTAGCAGCTATCTGTCCATCCATCAAACCATCCATTAAGTTTAAGTCTGTATCATTATCTTAAGTTGATTAAACCTGCCAGCAACATGCTAAAACTAACCCACATGGTAAATGATTTTAGCAACTTGCTAAACTATCACTGTTTGATAATTAGCATGTAGAAAGTACACACATCTCTCATTCAGTATAGGTGTTGTTGGCTTGATGTTAATTGCATTTTATAAGCTGCTTTGGAACATAACTTTCGTAATTAAAAAAACATGACTCATATTCTACAAAATTTGGAGACTGTCTAACACATTGCTAGTCAGGAATGAAACATGTTTGTCAGTGTCTGATGTGCTCTCCTCTCTCCTTTCAGCTCCAGAAGTCCTCGCTCAGAAACCGTACAGTAAAGCTGTAGACTGCTGGTCTATCGGAGTCATTGCCTACATCCTGTGAGTTCCCACAATGCCACACACACACACACACTTGTCCTTTCATTTATTAGCTCAGGACTCCTTCGGTTAGGAATAGAATGAAATTTTCACGTATGATCAGGTTGGAGGAAAATGTTGCATGACGTGGCCTAATGAGTAAGTGAGCCGTTCCTGTTGATCAGCTACAGATGGTTTGTCTGATTTCACTCATTTATTCTCCTTGTATGGTCTTATTGTTGTTTGAGTAAGTCTGAGTCACTAAACCAGAAAGAGTTTGTCTCTCGCAGATGTTTGAGATGTCAATCGATGGAAACATTTCTAGATTTTCTCAGCAGATGTTTCATTAGAACTCTTTGTTAATTAATACTGCATCGAAAACATGGTCTGGTGAGACTTAGAGATGAGATTTAAATGCCAAGGTGCTATTTACAGTATATATATATATATATATATATATATATATATATATATATATATATATATATATATATATATATATATATATATATATATATATATATATATATATATATATATATATATATACAGTTGAAGTCAGAATTATTAGTCCCCCTTTGAATTATTTTTTCTTTTGTAAATATTTCCCAAAATTTGTTTAACAGAGCAAGGAAATTTACACAGTATGTCTGATAATATTTTTTTCTGCTGTAGAAAGTCTTATTTGTTTTATTTTGGCTACAATAAAAGCAGTTTTTAATTTTTTAAGCACCATTTTAAGGTCAAAATTATTAGCCCCTTTAAGCTATATATTTTTTCGATAGTCTACAGAACAAACCATCATTATACAATAACTTACCTAATCATCTTAACCTGCCTATTTAACCTAATGAACCTAGTTAAGCCTTTAAATGTCACTTTAAGCTGTATAGAAGTGTTGAGAAAAATATCTGGTAAAATATTATTTACTGTCATCATGGCAAAGATAAAATAAATCAGTTATTAGAAATGAGTTATTAAAACTATTATGTTTAGAAATGTGTTGAAAAAAATCTGTGTGTTAAACAGAAATTGGGAAAAAAAATTAAACAGGGGGGCTAATAATTCTGACTCAATTTCCTGTAGAATCTGCAGTAACTTACTGGCAGCAGTTCACCAGTAACTTACTGTAAATTAATTACAGCAAAAACACTGTAGTTATTCTTACAGCATTATTTATCATGTCGTATATGTATTTACAGTATTGTATGTATATCTTTACTGTAAAAATATAGAGTAATTTTCAAAGTGCGACTTTAAAATACAGTAAGAAACTGCACAACTGTCCTACAGTCAATTACAGTTCATATTACAGAGCAAATAATGTGTAATTTACAAAAATCCTTAATAGTGTATATAAGGCCAGGTGATTTGGCTTAAAATAGATGGCTGGTTTTAGTCTTCTGGAAATGTAGAGAAAGAAAAAAAAACTGATAAAGAATAATAAAAAAAACAGTAAATACTCTAAATTGTTTTAAACTAAAAAAGATTAGTGGTAGGACTGTGTGTGTATGTTTGTATACATGTTTTGTGACATATCAGGACACAAATCTGTGTAACGACATAAGTATAAGCATTGCTGAAGTCCTCATTTCTCCAAAAACGTATGAATCACACCGAATTACATTTTTTCCACATAGTTTTCTGTGAGGGTTGGGGTATAGAAAATCTAGTTTGTACGAGGGCTGCAGGATATTGGAAAAATGTAATACTGCGATATTTTATATTTCTGTAATAAATATTCCAATATGAAAACAGTTTCACAAAACGGTTTGAGCTATATCCCCCATAGCAAAATTTCTCTGGCCCAGATCTAGCCCACACCAACCGCATTTGCTTGTCCCACATGCCACAGTGAATTACGGTACATGACTGGACCAAGTCTGGCTTCCATACAAGAGGCAAACAAGGACCATATCTGGGCAAATAATCCATAACTGGGGCTAAACTGGGCCAAATATGTTGATGTATCACGACTGCAATGTTTTCAACCCATGAAGCATTTCACTTTATGGATCTGCTTTTTCTTGAAGCGACCTGATTGATAGAATTGTTTCTTCACTCAAAAATAATTTAAATGTATTTTAAAAGTGGGTCAAGATAGACCAAACGTACATGGCCCACATATACTTTTTAAACATCTGGGCCAAATACTACATTTGATATCTGGCCCAAGTCTTAAGTGCCGCCTGTAAGACGGTGCCACCTCAGCCAAACCTGGGCCATGTTTGGCCCTTGTGCTGTATATGCCAGTGCCGGACGAATGCCTGCTGTGCCAGCTTTATGCCAAATCTGGGCCAGAATTCTTTGCTACCTGGGATTTGATGTTTTTGTGGAGAGTCGAACAATATTCAGGTACAAAAATTTAATAATCAGAATAGGGAAAAAAACGCTTTTCTTGCTTTGCTTTGTCTCGTTTGTAGTCTAAATATCTAACAAAACTGCTTAGATCAAGTAAAAACATTGTTTGGTTTTAAAAGTCAGATGAAATAAGGCAAAGTTTGAAGTTTTTCTTTAAAACAAATTAAATTATCTGCCAGTGGGGAAGTAAAATAATCTTGTTTTTACTTTGAAATGTAGATATTGGTATAGAAAAAAAGATAAAAATTCTAAGTAAAATTTCTGTATAAATACGGTGATTAAATACAATTCCGTGGCTCCTTGTCAACTATAATTCAGACTCAACATTGCATATCTGTGCTGTGTCACTACTGTGAATGCAGTAACGTCCCCACAATTCACAAAAACAAACCAGTGTGTACATTTTCACGAAAAAATTACACCAATAATTTCACCAAATGAACACAATGATGATTTAAAGGCACATAATTAGCAAAGGAACTTTCATTCATTCATTTTCCTTCGGCCTAGTCCTTTTATTTATAAGGGGTCGCCACAGTGGAATGAACTGCCAACTATTACGGCATATGTTTTACGAAGCGGATGCCCTTCCAGCCACAAACAAGTATTGGGAAACACCCATACACTCTCACATTTACACTCATACATTCATTCATTTTCTTTTCGGCTTAGTCCCTTTATTAATCAGGGGTCGCCACAGCGGAATGAACCACCGACTTATCCATCATATGTTTAACGCAGTGGATGCTGTAACCAAGTATTGGGAAACATTAATACAAACTCACACTCATACACTACGACCAATTTTGTTTACCTTATTCACTTATACTGTGGGGGAAACCGGAGCACCCAGAGGAAACCCACATGAACACCAGGAGAACATTGGAACTCCAGATAGAAATGCCAACTGGCCCAGCTTGGACTCAAACTAGCAACCTTCTTGTTGTGAGGTGACAGTGCTACAAACTGGGTCACAGTGCCTCCACAATCAATAACCAATAACCTAAATATTCACTATAAATCACCTAGTCGCCACTCTTCATTCCTCCCTTTGTATGTCTTGTTATTTTAGTGCGCCATAATGCTCATAAGGAGACTGAGAATGTGTCATAAAAGCTGTACATTTCACATGAGCTCCGGCCATCTGCGCGTCTCTGTGTGTATTAACATTTGACTGGCTCTCAAACCAACATAAAGACAAGTGTCTCGTCAGCTTCCCCTATCGTAGTCTGCTTGACTTCTGCGTGTGCGTCTGAGTCACTTGTCTTTTGTTTCGCTCTCCGATCGCTGTCTGTCAACAAACTGCCGAATCTGTGGCTCAGATAATAACACTTTCCCTCACTCCCACTCACAGCTGCCCTCGTCCACAATATATTCACACGTTTATGCTTTCCGCTCTAGCATCTTCGGTCCTGTAATTTTAGTCCTGTAATGTGTCAAATGTGTCGTAAACTAGAAAGAGATATAAGGGAGGACTTGAATGAATCAGGAAAAGCTATTTATATATAGTTGAAGTCAGATTTATTAGCCTCCCTGTATAATTTTTTCCAATTTCTGTTTCTAAACATGATAGTTTTAATTACTCATTGCTTATAACTGATTTATTTTATCTTAGCCAGGATGACAGCACATAACATTTGACTAGATATTTTTTTAAGATACTAGTATTCAGCATAAAGTGACATTTAATGGCTTTACTAGGTTAATTTGGCAAGTTAATTAGGCAAGTCATTGTATAATGATGGGTTGTTCTGTAGACAATCGAATATATATATATATATATATATATATATGTAATGCTTAAGAGAGCTAATAATATTGACCTTAAAATTGCTTTAAAAAATTTAAAACTGCTTTTATTCTTGCCTAAATAAAACAAATAAGTCTTTATCCAGAAGAAAAAATATTAAAATATTATTGGAAATACTGTGAAAATTTCCTTGCTCTGCTAAACATAATTTGGGAAACATTTGGAAAAAAAAAAAAAAAAAAAAAAAAAAAAAAATATATATATATATATATATATATATATATATATATATATATATATATATATATATATATATATATATATTATAATAGAAATAATATCAAGAGTTCCTATTTAGATATGCTTAGCATTTATAGCAGGTTTAGCAAGCTGTCCCGGGAGAGAACCCTGAGCTCGGAGATATTTGACCCCAGGCCCCCCACCCGGTCAATAAGCCTATCAGGGGATCCGATATCAGTCTCGATAGCTCCCCCTTTAGAAAAGGGAGGAAAAGGAGGAGATGGGGTGGAAAGGGGAATTCTTCTAAAACGAAGATAGAGCAGTAAGGAGAAAGTGATCAATTTATAGTAAGCTAGGATCACTCTGATTGGATTATTACTGTGTGTACTTTATTGAGAAAAAACAATTACCCACTGTAAATAATACTAAAGTTTTAATGAAATATATATTAAAAACATTTATAAATATACATATATAAATGTACAGCAACAATAAAATATTTTTTTCAAAGTACCTGAAATAAGAACTGATATAAATAGTAATAAAATACGTTTGGTGTGTGTTTGGCGATAAGCGTCTGTGAGTCAGTCGTCTGCTAGAGCTTGCAGATCTTATGCATGGTTGGCCTTCTCTCAGGTGTGATTATTGCAATGACAACCGGCCGAAACCGTAGCTAATTCTCTTAGCCTCTGATTAGCAAACCCAACGAGAAGAGAGAAAAAACAGCAAGCTAATGGGGTCGAAATCAGGCAGAAAATTACCATCCCTTTCTCCCCGACTGCCTCCGTTCCCCATGAGGAAAGGTATTTTAATGGCTTTGATGATGGGTGAAAAAAAAACATTCCCAGAGATGTTGGAGAAGTGTGATTTACGTTGCTCAGGTTTAATCAGCCGTCTTTTCTTTAATCAGACGGGTTCCAAAGGCTCTTGGGGGTTTATTTACGCTTGTTTACTAAGCGTAATGTTGACTGTTATCAAGGTGTATGATGATGTGTTTTCAGGGGATTACAGTGATCATCTAAAAGTATTGCTCAGCCAAAAGAAAAATTCAGTCATTTTTTACACAGGACTAGGGCTAGTAATCTCCAGTGTTTCAAAATAATACTATAAAAGTGTTTTGAAGACATCCGACATAATATATGTCAGTAGGTTGTGGGTTTGATTCCTTAGCATACTAGGACTATTTATCAAAGGGTTAAAATACATGTCAGATAAAGGGTTAATACTGTATATATGTCAGTAGGTTGTGGGTTCATTCATAACAAAAGGGGCACATATTAAGCATACATGTCAGTAGGTTGTGGGTTCAATTCATAAGGAACCTGCATACTAGGGCTATTTATTAAAGGGTTAAAATACATGACAGATAAAGTGTTAATATATACGTCAGTAGTTATTGGGGTTCAATTCCCAAGGGACACATATTTAATATACGTGTCAGTAGGTTGTGGGTTCAATCCTTAGGAACCCGCATACTTGGGCTTCCTATTAAAGGGTTAATGACATACAGTATGTATTAACCCTTTATCTGACACATATATAATGTGTCAGATAAAGGGTTAATACATACTGTATGTCATTAGGTTGTGGGTTCAATTCCCAAGGGATGCATGATTTATTGTACATGTCTGTAGGTTCAATTCCTAAGGAACCCACATACTAGGGCCTTTTATTAAAGGGTTAATATATGTGTCAGATAAAGAGTTATTGCATATATCAGTAGGTTGTGGGTTCAAACCCTAACTTTATGGGTCACATATGATTTAATATCCATGTCAGTAGGTTATGGGTTCAGTTGCTATGGAACCCATGTGCTATTTATTAAAGGGTTAAAATACATGCCAGATAAAGGGTTACTATATATATATCAGTAGGTTGTGGGTTTAATTTCAGACTTTAAGGGACATATGATTTAATATACATGTCAGTAAGTTATGGGTTCAGTTCCTGTGTAACCCGTATACTAGGGCTATTGATTAAAGGGTTAAAATAAATGTCAGATAAAGGGTTAATATATATGTCAGTAGGTTCTGGGTTCAATTCATAAGAAGCACATATGATTTAATATACATGTCAGTAGGTTGTGGGTTCAATTCCAAAGGAACCTGCATACTAATGCTATTTATTAAAGGGTTAAAATACATGTCAGACAAAGTGTTAATATATACGTCAGTAAGTATGGGGGTTCAATTCCCAAAGGAACACATAATTTAATATATGTGTCAGTAGGTTGTGGGTTCAATTCCCAAGGGACACATGATTTAATGTACATGTCAGAAGTTTTCAGGTTCAATACCTAAGGAACCCACATACTAGGGCGTTTTATTAAAGGGTTAAAACACGTGTCAAATAAAGGGTTAATACATGTCAGTAGGTTGTGGGTTCAATTCCTAACCATAAGAGACACACATGATTTAATATCCATGTCAGTAAGTTATGAGTTCAGTTCCCATGGAACCCGTGGGCTATTTATTTAAAGGGTTAAAATACATGCCAGATAAAGGGTTACTATATATGTCAGTAGGTTGTGGGTTCAATGCTTAACTTTAAGTGACATATGATTTAATATACATGTCAGTAAGTTATGGGTTCAGTTCCCATGTAACCCGCATACTAGGGCTTTTTATTAAAGGGTTAAAATACATGCCAGATAAAGGGTTAATATATATGTCAGTAGGTTGTGGGTTCAATTCCCAAGGAACCTGTATACTAAGGCTATTTATTAAAAGGCTAAAATACATGTCAGATAAAGAGATTTATATTTATGTATATATGTCAGTAGGTTGTGGGATCAATTCCTAAGGAGCACAAATACTGGAGCTGTTTATTTTCAATATGACAAAATAAGTATTATAAATATGTCAGTACTTGATGTTCAAAAACAGAATGAAATTGTAACAAAATGTACTTCTTCAAGTAAACGTCTCTAAATATAATGAATAGATGTCAGAAGGTTGTGGGTTCGATTCCCAATAAACACTAATAGTACAGATAAAGCATGCTGTATGGAAATGATGCAATAAGCGCATGTGTTTTCTTACAGGCTGTGTGGTTATCCTCCTTTCTATGATGAGAATGACTCCAAACTCTTTGAGCAGATCCTGAAAGCCGACTACGAGTTTGATGCCCCGTACTGGGACGATATTTCAGATTCAGGTACACTAAAAGCAGCACATCATGGTAATGGTTTGGGTCATATGAGTTTAATTTACAATCCTCCATCTGCTAGCTTACACAATGCCAGAAAGAGTAAAGGAATGTTTTACAGGAAGGTCTGATCATGACTCTGGCATTCAGTAAACACCACAGGCTTTAACTCCATGAAATTCGTCCAAACTGCAAATTAAGGGACTGTGAATGAATCCAAATTTAGCTGTCAGTTTTTCCACTGATAAACGCAAAGTCTCCGCTTTATCTCAACATTATCTCAGACGATGTAAATGTTTCTTTTCACTCTGAAATTTCAATACAGTACATACCTGTCAACATTGGGAAGTAAAAATGCGGGATAACACCCCTTCCTCCACCAAAAAAAATAAATAAATAAAACAAACACAAAAACTCCCTATAACTCCCAAAATTACCCAAACCCAGGGGCACCACGGGCCCTCTGAAAAGCGAAGTGTCGTGGATGAAAAGGAGGACCGGGATGTGGGATCGCAAATGAAAGTGTGAAAGTGAAGAAGGGGGGAAAAGGGGATCACAGATAAAACAAGAGAGGGGGGTGTTGGGGTATATCGCAGGCCCTTGGTACTGTCTCTGAGGCCCCCCTAGAATCACCCAAACACCTTAATCTGTTAATTCAGAGCAGTTTAACTGTACATAAGCCTAAATTAGCTTCATTTCGTAGCAAACATAAAACAGAAAATATTGAAAATAAAATAAAAGCTTTAGCCTATTAAAATCAATGGCCTATACAGAAATTAAACCAAGTTATAAGATCTCACTTAGTCTTTATTCACTGTATTTAAATATTGATGAAAATTACTATAGACACTCAGTGAAGAGCAGCAAATCTCTCGTTTGTCACTTTAAGAATCCACAGATCTATAATGAAAGAATTCGATTGCTTTCGTAACTTTTGGGCTCATTTTTAGACAAAATTATTTGAGTTAAAAAAAAAAAAAGCCATGACAGACATGTTTACTCATTATTAAGTGTATCTGTCTGTTTAAAAACACCCAAATCCGAAATTGTCCACTTTCGCTTTTCATCAAATGGCATATACTGAAGCTGATCTGTGAGCAGTGACTTCATACCGAGCAGGTAATTGCGTGAATAAACTGATTCAGCTGCACATGAAGGGTGACGATCGACGCACAGATTTAATGAAGTAAATGCGGCCATTTTTATATTAATTTCAATGTCCTTTCAAAGCCAAAATGAAGCAAAAGCTAATTC
Organism: Danio rerio; assembly: GCF_052040795.2. NCBI lineage: Eukaryota > Metazoa > Chordata > Actinopteri > Cypriniformes > Danionidae > Danio > Danio rerio. The sequence continues at coordinate 8,410,256 of NC_141024.2, forward strand.
TCTTGCAATTTCATCACACTCGAGATCGGCTCATTGATGCTTATACTTTTCATAGAAAGATACAAAATAGAGGAGAAATACAGGACAATACTTAAGTGGGATGATAGCAAGATAGAATGGTAAAATACAAGAGAATAAATATTTTTTAATGGTTTACTTTCTTGTTTGATGTACAGCAAAAGATTTCATCAGTTGTTTGATGGAAAAGGACCCCTCAAAACGAAACACATGCGAACAGGCTCTTCGACATCCCTGGTAAGTCACTATATATACACAGAAGTCATAAATGAGAATTTAATTTAATAATAAAAAATAATTATTAATTAGTCTTACCGATCACGGATCTGTGAGGCCGGTGTCTAGCCCATGAAAGTAAATCCATATGATGGCGAGAATGACGATTTCTTTTCCTTCCTGTTTTACGGTGGTCGACAACAAACTTTTTGGTGCGTTACTGCCACCTTTCGCTTTGATTGGTGATATCGCTAAACAATCATTGGGCTGACACGAGAAACTTTCTTGATTGAAAGATGACTGAGGGAGGGGAGTTATTTATGTATATAGTTTACTGTAGTAAGAGCTAAAGTTTACTATGGTAAATAATTACTATTAGTTCATGATAGTTATTAATGACACTACATTTTATATATATATATGCTTATTGCTAAGTATTATATTGTAATACTTTACGATAATTTACTATAATATTTTAATTGTGTAACACCTGGTTTAGTTAGTGCTGTTTTATATATATATATATATATATATATATATATATATATATATATATATATATATATATATATATATATATATATACATATAATTTGTTTCCGTTTGGTACAACATATTATTTGCAGTAAATAATTGAACTGAACAATTCTGCCTCGTATGTTTCATTGAAAGTTTTATTGATCACTAAGATATGATTGATTTGGATTTAAGCTGCTTTAATTTAAAAATGAAAATTGCAAAAATAGCTTAGATGTAGCTAAGCTACTTTTGCCAAGTAGATTTTAGCTTAGCTTGCTACATTTCCAAGATGGTTGCTTTTAGTGTAGTTTAGTTACATTTTAAGTAGAGTAGCTAAAAGCTTAGCTCACTACATTTTTCAAGTTGCTTGCCCAACACTGCACAAGTCCGTGGGTCATGGCAATCACTCGATGCAAAAGTATGATTCAGCCTTAAGGTTATTGCACACTGAATCTGAAATTTTCGTCTGTAAAAAATGTAATTTAATCTCAGATAATGTGAATTGTATTGACACACTGTCTTCGAAACTTTCGTCTGTCATTAAAAAAAAAATCAGGTTCGCAAAAAAATTCTTTGACAGCTGTTTTGACTGTTCAGAGCCACCGTATAAGCGAAAAGCTAAATACAGAATAACTACAGATAACTTTAGGACAAACACAGTGCATAAAATAAGGACTAAAGAATTTGGCAAACAGTTGAGAACCCGTGACTGGATTCAATGATTGGCGCACCTCTCCCCTGCTGCTTTTTGGTGTGTGTGTGTGTGTGTGAGACGTACTGCTCATAGACATTATAATAAAAAAAGCATTATCCGCTTTCAGTCCAACATGTCAACCTGACCGCCATCTCTTATAATGTCTAAGGCACTGCCAGTCTCTGTTTAAGATTTGTTTACGTATGTGAATGTTTGAAGCATCACAAACAATCTATCAAAATTCAACTGATTTACAGAAATAAACTTTGCATTTCGGTGTCATCCTGCACAGCTCTTAGATAATGAGTTGAACTCCTCTTCCTCTCTATGCAGTACTGGATGAACACAATATGCAGCCTATTCCATTACTGTGGAGAAGAGAGAGGAGAACAAAGTATGACTGCTTATGTTTTTTTTCATGATGGATTTATTAATACGCATTGGACTCAGTGTGTAAGGTTTGTTTACATGATGAATTATTCGCATATGAATACGAAAATAAAATCATACGAAAATTTCAGGCCTGTAAGGTGATGATTGCAAAAAAGTGGAATAATGCAAAAAAAATGTAGTTAAGAAAAATTGTAACATCAACATGCAAACCTCATCAGATCTGCATCAGGTCCTCTAAGACACTTAACGGCAGAACATTTAAACTGTGACTTCATGAGCATCGTTTAGAGACGGCGTTTTATTTCATGTTATTAGCTCGAGCCGCTCTCTGCATCAGCCGGGGGATTGCATGTGCGTTCTGAATCCAGTCTCTCCATTATCATGCACCGAGATCCCTCTCAAGGGCAGAAGGGAAAAGCTACTGAATAAACGCTCGGCAATTAAAACTCTGCATCTAATCTCGCATTACGTATTCCGAAGCGCTAATCGGCAATTAGCACATCCTCCACAGGCACCTTTAACAAGCCTTTCACCAAACACGCGAGTCAGAAAAACACAAGGATTGGAAACCCGAGGGGGATTCACACACTTTAGAGAAAAATACAAGTGCTTCTTGAGATGAGAGGACGACTGAAAGTTTTGATTTGAATGCTTTTGCTTTTCAGGATCGCAGGCGACACGGCACTCTGCAAGAACATCCATGAGTCCGTCAGTCGACAGATGCGCAAAAACTTCGCAAAAAGCAAATGGAGAGTGAGTGCAAGTTGATATTTAGAGTACTAGCAGCTTTTTTTACACTCAGCTCGTTCAAACTACTTATTTAAAATGAGTTGAATCAACACAACTCAAGGTTTTTCAAGGTTCAATCCACTTGATTGTTTTAAGTTCAATCCACTGGTTAAGTTAACTGACTGGATTTGTGTTGGGAAAACATAAAGGAATTGCATTGAACCCAGAAATGAAGTGTTTTTTAAACTAGGTACAACGAGGTGGCATTTTTATCGGCATTTTAAACATGTACCTATACATTATGTTTAAATATATCACACGTAATTATATATGTGTTTATATATGGCCATATGTGAACATATATACAACTAAAAATAAGATATTAGTTCATATTTTATTTGTAATTCCAATGGAAAAATCCAATTTTAAAATATTTCTAAATATGTTTACATGACATGACATTTTATATATGTAAAATTTTAATTTGCAGTTTGCATATATTTTAATACATAGCAAAAATACTGATTACATTTGTTTTTCAACCACTTGAATTTGCAAACAAGTATGTATGTATGTATATATGTATATATGTAAAATTTAATGTAAATATATGTAAAATTTAAATATGCTATATATATATATATATATATATATATATATATATATATATATATATATATATATATAAATGCGAAATATATTGCACCAAAATATATTGCGATAAACGACGATATTATTGTCATTTTAAGACCATGTCATGACACTCATCATTATATAATGCCAGAATGACAGAATAGCATCAAATAATTTAATTATAGTCATTTTAATTATGTAATAATTAGGCAATGGAATCAGAGTGTGAAGGCGCATATCCTAAATAAAGAATAATAAATGTGTAAGTGTAAAGTAAAAAGTGGCTGCGATATCTGCTCAATATTCAGTTGTCAGACACCCCTATGAAAATATACTATGGTTATTTATTGTAAAATTATAGTGTTTTTAACCATACTGACACTGACACCTCCAATAGAGATAGAGAGGTTGTGCAATCAGCTAAAATGTTGAAATGATTGAGGTCATGTCTATGTGTTGTGCAGTAAGTCGATGTATTGATTATTGTGACAGGCCTAGAGGTAAATAATTAGAAAACAATGCATGTTCAAATTTATTACACCATATCGCAAAACACACAATGATCTATTTAGTTTCAAATTCTATTTATATCTATGTATAATTTATTTAGATTACGCTTACACAGTACTAATAATGTGAAAGTATGCCATTGGCATACTAGCACAACTAGCCTACATTCAAGTATACAGATATTTGTAGACAAATTTCCAAGACTTTTCCAAAACGTTTTCAGGCCTACTATGTCAAAATTCCATGACTTTTCCAGGTTTTTCATGACCGTATGAACCTCATTGGTATGAGGCCTAAAATAAGCTAAACATAACTCTCATTCAGTTTTAATTTTGTATATGGATCTTTTGTACAGTATGAAAGATCCCCAAACCTTAAGTAAAACTCATAATTTGACATGTAGTAGTCATGGAAAATGTAGGACATCTTTTGTGCATCTGTTTCACTTGTTTTTGACCTTGACTTTTTGTTTCCCCACTTAACAGCAAGCCTTTAATGCCACGGCGGTGGTTCGCCACATGAGGAGACTGCAGTTGGGCAGTAGTATGGGAAGCAGCATGGATCAGTCAAACACTGCAAACCAGAACCGCATACTGAACGCAAACCCACCGCTCAACACAACTACGAATTCCACCGCACCACTGACCCAAAACCAAAAACCTGCTCCAAACCCAAACGCCATTCTCATTAATGACATGGCCACTGGAAACACCCCCACACCACGCAAAGACTGTTAAGTATATGTTTTAACATTCAAAACAATACACTGTGAAAATTATTTTTAAAAGTTGATTCAAATGAACTTTTCTTGTCATCTCAACTTATATTAATCAAACTGACTAAAACATTAAGTTAAACTTTGAATAACTTTAAAAAACATACGTAAAAACATATTCAAATAAGTGAAAGTAACTTTAAAACATTTGTAGTCATGATTTTTTGTCTTTTTAACAGTATAGAAGCTTTTCTTCCTGACTTCAAAATGTGTGTTGTTTAGTTTATTTTTTCCCCCTGCCAAAAATAAAAACGATTACACATTTTTACCATGACTACATTCAATTTGTGTACCAAAAAGGCACACATTTGAGCAATGAGTCAATAAGGAAACTGAAAGACTCTATACTGATTTTAATCTAAAATATTTTAAACTGAAATCTTTTATTAAACTGATCTTTCATTAAGAATTATTTGCATGAATGTATTTGGGGAAAATGTTACAATTTTAACATAAAAAACGCAAATGAAACCTGTAATTGTGTTGCCAAACATTGTTTTTGGAACTTTAAGATTTTGTGGACTGAGTTTTAAATTATTTTTACCACATTGCTGCATTACAACAATGACTGACAAAACATTTAAAAGAAAAGAAAAATTTATATTTTTTAGCAAATTCAGTCCAAATACATAAATATTAATTATCAAAGAGTTTAAATGCAAAAACCTCTTGTGCTATCTGATTTTTTTTTTTTAAATAAACTCCTTTATTTATTTTTTTTTCACATTAAGGTGAATGAAAATAACATATTAATTACCATAAAACGCAAATTGCCCAACTTACATTCTCAGGAGCCTGAGAATAATGCTCAATTTAGGACATCATTTCAGGTTTTGCATCTAAACTCTTCAGCCCTCCTGAATAGCATACCACCTGCAAATGTTTTTTCCCTAATTTCTGTTTAACGGAAGTCAAATATCCGCCATGAAACTCTATGTGCACAGGTTGATAGGTCACCTTATCTGCTCCTGCGTCCCTAACTACATTTTCACAGGCAATTGCTTGCTGTCACCTCAGTAGCCATTGAGCTTACTCCTCATCAGTTTAAATGCTCAGTGTCATTTTACGCTGTCAAGTTGCGGCATGTTTTCAGAGACCCTCCTCCACCCCAGCTTCACCTGTGTTTAGATCTGCTTACAGGGGTTACGTATATATATATATATATATATATATATATATATATATATATATATATATATATATATATATATATATATATATATATATATATATAATGTTTACAGCAGCAGCGTGTTATATTCTCAGACGGCAGGTCTGTATATCCACTGGCAGTAGAACATCTCGGTAGCAGCAGCAGCGTAGCAGATCTAATCCGCCAAGACCAAATACATCAACATTGCCATACACATATCCATTACTATGCTAAATCCCGAGAGTGTTCATGACAGAAATATATTTTTTAAAACATATCACTAAACATAATAGTTTGTTCTATAGAAAATCAAAACAATATCTACTGCTTAAGCGGGCTAATAATATTGACCTTAAAATGGTTTAAAGAAAATTAAAAACTGCTTTTATTCTAGCCGAAATAAAACAAATCAGACTTTCTCCAGAAGAAAAAAATATTATAGGAAATACTGTGAGAAATTCCTTGCTCTGTTAAACATAGTTTGGGGAAAAAAAGAGACAAACTTCACAGGAGAAAACATTGAAGTAGATGTGTGTATTTCTAACCAGTGTATTTGCATTTCTAGGTACCGCCCCTCCCCACACGTCCTGTTCTCTGGCATCAGCGGCTTCCTCCTCCTCAGGGGCGGAGCCATGCAGGCCCCTCCCTCCCTCTGTTGCATCTGTGAGCACAGTGGTAACTGGGACCAAGTGACGCCAGGTTCTGCGGGGAGAGAGCTGGGAGGCCACAGCGCTGTGAGCCCCGCCCCTCAGCCCACCCCCCGCCCTGCCGTCCAATCAGGCAGAGGACTGACCCATCACCATAGCAACCACTGCGCACGCCTAATGCACTCCTGCCATTTAACCTCCAGGCCACTAGAGGGTGCAATGCATGCAGCGGCAGGAGACCAGATTTCCAGCAGACGGCTTCCTTTTTGAGAAGTGATTTGGACAGAACTGTGAGGATGTCTTTGCCGAGAATGTGCTACGGATCCTGCTACGAACGCAGAGGTTTAGGTGCGAAAGTGCGTGCATGATTATGTCCGACCTTATAAGAGGGCGGCGCCAATGTCAAACGATTCTACTATATCATTACATGTCTAGCTCTTCCCTCTTTCCCCTGTCTTTCTCTATCTACTCACAAGTTATTGTAATCCTTGTTGGCTACCATTTTCTTTCGAGGTTTCATGCTGACCTGCAGAAGTGCTTTTAATAATCACGTTTTACGACTGTTTTGAGACATTTTCTGAGTCGAGACTTTCTGTTTGCACACAAGAGAGAGCGGTTAGCGGATATATTGACGTTTTTTACAAATGCAAAGGATGGGAGACTTTCAGTGTCACACCTCACGGTTGGGTTTGACCATCACAAAATTTACGGTATCAGTTAAAACATGCAATATATGTTTGATTGCTATCTTTTTTGGAAAACGCAGAGAAGCAGCAGCTACTCTCTGCTTGAAGTGTGATTTTAAATAGACAAAGAAAGTTGTAGTTATTGAAGTACATACTGTAGTTAAACTGTTAATAGTCAACACAAACACACACAAACGAATCTCCCGAAAAGCCATGGCAGCGTCTCTCTGCGCCCCAGTGTACGAGTTCTCAGGGAATTCCGCAGCTGCACTGGGCGCCATAGTTTGAGATCGTCTCATCCAGTCAGAATAATGTCGAAAATGTAGATAGAAAGCTGTTTAACTCTTATAATGATTGTATGATGGTTTGATCGTGCTAAAATGTTATGCTAAGTTCACGCAGTATCAGAATTAGCCTACTTTAAAGGCCCAGGTATACTTTTTTTATCGATTACCACGTCATTTTACACACAGATGTGCTCACACCACTTCTAAAACATACACAAACGAGTATGAATAAATGAGTTCGAAACATGCGCCACCTAGTGTTTCCACATTGTATTTATTCACACTTTTCATTCGGACCAATAAATTGCGCTTCATGCTGAAGTCAGAAAATACTCCTGATGATGAAAACTCATGACAATTATTTCAGTGGCAGAAGTAGCTTTAAACGTTTTTACCCCAACGTCATGGGATGTTGCATTTTGTTTGTAAAAGAAAATCGGGTTGACGTCAAAACCCAACGTCAGGCCCACATCAATATCGAATGTTTGACAGATGTTGCTTTTTGTTTACATACCAAAGCAACCTAAAAACAACAGAATATCAACGTCTAATGATGATACAGCTGGATGCTGTGTGGACGTTAACAATATGACGTCTGTCTTCATGCAGAAAACATTCATGACGATGAAAACTGTATCAAGGCATCAACTATTTTAGTGGCAGAAGTAACTTTTTTTACCCCAACGTCATGGGACGTAGCATTTCGTTTTGGAAATGAAAACTGAGTTGATGTCTGAACCCAACATTAGGCTCACGTTATTGTCCAATGTCGGACAGATGTTGCTTTCTGCTTATTTATCAACACAACCAAAAAAATAACAAAATTTCAACGTCTAATGATGTTACAGCTTGACGTTGTGTGGACGTTACCAATATTACGTTGTCTTCATGCAGACATCGGAAAACACTCCTGACAATGTAAACTGCATCAAGACGTCAATTATTTCAGTGGCAGAAGAAACTTTAAACATTTTTTTACTCCAACGTCATGGGACGTAGCATTTCATTTGGAAATTAAAATGGAGTTGATGTCAGAACCCAATGTCAATCAATGTCCAATGTCGAACAGATGTTTCTTTTTGGTTATTTAACAACGCAACGTAAAAACAACAAAATTTCAACATCTAATGATGTTACAGCTTGGCATTGTGTGGACGTTACCAATACGACGTCTATCTGTCATGCAGAACCACTCAATTTCACACACAGATGTGTTCACACTGCTTCTAAAAAATGCACACGCACATGAGTGTGAATGAATGAGCTTGACACATGCGCCACCTAGTGGTACTGTATTGTATTTATCCGCACGTTTCTTTCGGACAGATAAATTGCGCTTCATGCAGACGTCAGAAAACACTCCTGATGATGAAAACTGTATCAAGATGACAATTATTCCAGTGACAGAAGTAGCTTTAAACATTTTTAACGTCATGGGACGTTGCATTTTGTTTGCAAATTAAAATCAGGTTGACATCAGAACCCAACATCAGGCCCACGTCAATATCCAACATCGGGCAGATGTTGCTTTGGGGTTAATTGCCAACGCAAGCTAAAAACAGCAACATCAACATCTAATGATGTTACAGCTTGATGCTGTGTGGATGTTACCAATATGACATCTGTCTTCATGCAGAAAACATTCCTGATGATGAAAACTGTATCAAGATGACAATTATACCAGTGGCAGAAGAAACTTTAACGTTTTTACAGAGTACAGCACTTGGCAATCATAAAGTAAATCAAGTCGATTTATCCATACGTCAAAACATTAAAAATGAAATCTTAGACATCTAAAGCCTCCGTGGACCTGTTGTCAACTATGAAATTGATAAATGATAGTATCATCTAGTGGTGAAGCTGACAGAATTATTTCAACTTAATTTAAAATAAAAATCATAACAATGGTGGTAAAACCTGGTATTACCAATGATTCTGAAACCCTTCAAACTACTTTAATAAGTATTTATATTTGCATATTTTGCGAAATAACCATAAATATACACAGTCAGCATATAAAAATCAATATTTGACTGCCATTCCCTTCATGGGATTGTAGTTCTTTATTAAAGCCATACAGTCTCTTTGGGGCTGATTTCCATCTTTATATCTTTTGGCTTTTTAAAAGAATCCCTATTGGAGAAATGAATGGGAAAATACTTAGGGATCCAGTGCTGCTGAGAAAAAAAAAAACGTTGGCAGGTCTGCAACTTTTTCTGCGACTTTAAAGGCGGTTTCATAAAGATACTGCTAAATATTTCTAGCCGATATGTTGTTTTATTAAAGCCATGCTTCTTTCCTTGCTAAATAATATAAAGGTGAAATTAAAGTGTCTTGTAAGCTTTGTGAATTCATCATCACTCTTGATAAACTTTGATCAAGTTGGTAATTCTTAAACAACGTGAACGCAGCGTAACGTTTAGTGACTGTAAACATCTTTCCATACAATTAAAAGTGGCTGAATTTCTAGCATTGGTTTAAGGGCTAAGTTAAGGTTTTTACACTTCCGTACTGAAGGGTGACTGGTTTTCTGTCGCCGAACGGCTCTGCTATTATGTCCTGTCAGGTTTTTAAACGTGACTGATGTCTTCTTTGCCCTTTATGGTTTGTTAATATCACAGGAGGGAACCAAGATTTAGGAGCGCGTGACATTTTCCGAAGTGCCATCGAATATCTTCATGCATTTCCCATTAGTTTCGTCCTGAATGTTTGTTTCGGCGTTGGACGCCACCTCACCGTGAGGGGCTTTCAGCTAATGGCTTTATTTTTCAGTCAGGTCATGCATGCAGCATTTTGTCTTCGCTTTCACACTCGAGAAGAGTTTGTAATCTCACAACCAGAACAGCTTTTTATAAAACCGGGCCGGTGTTATGTTATTTCTTTTAAACTGCACATTTCTGTTACAACATTTACAGTGTATGCATGAGGTGTTTGATAAGTAACAGTTGTTCAAATGAATGTTAAGCTGTATCTGTGTGCATAAATGTCAATTACCACTGGGAATTATTTTGATATGTCTCTTAGCTTGAAGTAGTTCATGGAAAGAGGGCTCTGTTAAAGTGATTTTCATCATTTGTTTTGCACAAATGTGTTATTACCCAGCAGGCACAGGACATCAACACATAGAGACAGGAGTTAAACATGATTATGAAGGTGAATAAATACTATTACTTGTATAATTAATTAGTATAAGTATCAGTGGGATACACTTAAAAAGTGATAATCTTGAAAAAAATTTAAATATTCAATATTAATTAGCAAGTTATTAAAATATGCATGAACAAATTTGGAAAGGATATATCATACCTGGTTCTGTAAAAGAACAACTTTCTATTTCAGTCTGAAAACCTCTTCACACTTTGGCTATGAAAACACTGATGCACAGTGTGATCTCTGTAGCACTTGTCGGAGCAAGCGGAGCTACAAATCATCTGGTTTACATGGTTTGGCTTATTAATAGTTTTTTTTTTATTGCGTATCGACGTCTGTAAGAGTAGTTCTTCACTGTGCTGATGGTTTATGTGAATCATATTTGCTGTTCTGTTGGTGTAAGTAAACGTGTTTTTGTTGGGTCGCTGGTTCGAACCTCGGCTCAGTTGGCGTTTCTGTGTGGAGTTTGCATGTTCTTCCTGCCTTCGCGTGGGTTTCTTGCGGGTGCTCCGGTTTCCCCCACAGTCCAAAGACATGTGGTACAGGTGAATTGGGTAGGCTAAATTGTCAGTAGTGTATGAGTGTGTGTGTGTGTGAATGTGTATGTTTCCTAGAGATGAGTTGCGGCTGGAAGGGCATCCGCTGCGTAAAAACTTGCTGGATAAGTTGGCGGTTCATTCCAATGTGGCGACCCCGGATTAATAAAGGGACTAAGCCGACAAGAAAATGAATGAATGACTTCACCGCTGTTACTCTGCCGTCCCACCTCAAGCTCGGTGCTGATGTGCAAGTAAAACAAGTTTGAGCCTGTAAACACAGCGCCCCCTCTGTTAAAAAAATGTATTGCGATTCGTTCAACATTTTATATTTGAAACGATTTTCGGACTCACGGTGAATCGCTAATCGTGTATGGCTTGACGTTGTATGGACGTCACTAATATGATGTTTATCAGACGTTGAGTTTTAGGGCGCTTTCACATGTAGACTTTTGATTCGGAACCTGTCTCGTTTACCCAGTTAGTGCGGTTTGTTTGGCATATGTGAATCCAGCAATCGTGCTTGGATCCGTGCCAAAACAATCGCTATCAGATCACCTAAATGAGGTGGTCTCGGCTCAATCGAAACGTACATTGGACGAATCGATTGTAGCGAGAAAGCGATACGATCCAAGCCCGGCTATATCACAGTGTTTTATGGATATGTATGAAGAGAGAATTATGAGTAGGGCAAGAGGTACATGTATCTCAAGTCATCAGACATCTCAAGTCTCCTGGGGATGCCAGCAAACGAGTGAAAATACTCACACATGACTTGTTTTAGCTATTTTGGTCCGTTTAGAAACTTTGCCGTGTGAAAGCGAACCGCACCAAGAACAAGCAACAATGTAACAATTTTAATCCCTGTTTTGGAACAAATGAATCGATTCACAGTTGTGAAAGCACCCTTAGTTACCATACCTGACGAATTAATGTCAGTATTTGTCGTCAATATGACGTTGGTTTAAGATCTTGGATTTAGGGTTGTCATGATACTGGAATTCCAATCAGTACAGGAATTTTAAAAACATTCATTTCTTACAAACATTTAAGCACTGTGCGCATGTTCGTAAACAGAGCTGATTTGCCATTGTGTTCACATGCTCACCATGACTGTGATTAGCCGTGAAGGTCATCAGTTCATCAAACTCACCGATGTTTACTGAGTGTAACCACAGATACAGGGACACTGGAGTGTTTCAAAGTCACGTCGATCAGCTAGTTTGTCTAGAAGCTGACATATGAGCGATACGCTGATGAATCACGGCTTTAAAACACTCCAGTGTCCCTGTATCTGTGGTTTCACTCAGCAAACAGTGGTGAGTTCGGTGAACTGATGACCTTCATGGCCAAATCACAGTCATTTCTGTTGAGCATGTGAACCCAATGGCAAATAAGTGCTTTTTGAGAACGTGCTCCATAGCGATTAAATGTTCGCCGAAAATGGACTGTTTTAAATTTTCAGTACAGATTGAGCAAATGATAAGGAATATTCAAAGTGTGAAAGGAGACGGGGCGACGCAGTGGCATAATAGGTAGTCAGGCTGGGTCAGTTGGCGTTTCAGTGTGGAGTTTGCATGTTCTCCCTGTGTTTGCGTTGGTTTCCTCCGGGAGCTCTGGTATCGCCCACAGTCCAAAGACATGCGGTACAGGTGAATTGGGTAGGCTAAATTGCCCCAATGTATGAGTGTGAATGAGTGTGTATGGATGTTTCCCAGAGATAGGTTGCGGCTGGAAGGGCATCTGTTGCGTAAAACAAGTGCTGAATAAGTTGGCGGTTCATTCCACTGTGGCCAACCTGGATTAATAAAGGGACTAACCCGAAAAGTAAATGAATAAATGAATGATAGTAGACGATTCCCATCTTCTGAAGCCTTTATTTATTTATTTTTTGTTCTGTTGCCTTCTGGAAGAAGGTTTAGAAGCATCAAATGCTCTTCTAACAGATATAAATTCACATTTGTTCCTGAGAAAATAAGGCTTTACAACCTTAAATTTTAGCAAGTAATATGTTTTTAATATATGGGTGCTTCCTATGTTTTTTGGTACTATTTATGAAGTTATTATGAAGCATGCTGAATTGTGTTTTTTAATATTGTTTGTAAGTGATTTGTCTCTTTATGTGTTTTTAATTGCCCTTGGTGGGATTAATAAAGTTGTTAAACTTAAACCTAAACCATGATGGTACCGAATTCCAGTATCATGACAACACAACCCAAAATCAACAAAATATTAATATCATTTAATGTCGTTATTAGACGTTAAAAAGCCATTGTCCTGAGACATTGGTGACTTAAATCTAACCTAATATTAACCTCTTATGCTGTTGTGTGTCTGCTGGGTATTATCTACAAATAACAACTAAACCCTTTGCACTGAAAATAGTCCCCTCTTAGATGTCTGAGAGTGAGAAAATGAATAGCAAGTTATTACTTTAAGGTGAATTCACTTTTAAATTTTTATTTAATTGAATTGTTGATAAATAGGCAGTCATTTTGGTCACAAATTGTATTACTTTTGTGCATGGCATTGTAAGTGCAATTCTGCCGTGTTTTTACAAACCTATTCTACATGATTTCCAGTGGTATTCGAACTTGACTTGAAATGGCCCTGGAATTTTTTATGGTCTCAGTGTTCATGTTATGTGTGTTTGTGTGCATTTTGTTGTGTGTAAAATGCAGGAAATGTGTACGATATGCTCGGTAGGATGTGCAGGAAAAGTATAAACCAAAATCTTTTCGTTTTTTGAATGACCATATATAAATAAATCTATATATATATATATATATATATATATATATATATACAGCTACTGCCACTCCAAGCCAAACATTAAAGTATTCAAATATATAAGACAAATTAGGTATACTACTTACTTTAACATTACGAAAGTAATCCAGTAAACACATGCACACACGTGCCATGGCTCACACACATACAAACACACACCCCAGTCTGTGAGTGCAATGAAGGACAGAGATGAAGTCAAATACAAGTCCGTCAGTTCACTTGGATTACAGCATCACTGTTGTCTGTGTGTGTGTGTGTGTGTGTGTGTGTGTTGAGCGAATCTCTCCGAGTGTCTAACGGCTTTGTAAATAGACTGTGATCGTGACGTCGTGTCTGTCATGTTGTTAGTGTGTGTTCTGTCTTTCATCTCGTCCTCTAAACACTGCCTTTCTCTGGCCACACACTTGACTGTAACACAGATGTATATTCATGAACTTGTGTCTCAGTGTTGTACGTTCACATTTCTATTGTACAAAGTTCACAACGAGCGACATGCTGAATATGCTGATCAGTTGTGATGCACCTTTTCCAGAATAGTCTTTTTTTACAAACTCAGGCGTCACTTTTGCCTCTTACGATGAAAAAGCTGTGACTGACAAGTGTCTGTGCTACCCAGTGACTGTGCAGTTTTCAACTTGTCCCTTGAATGTCGACTTATTTGCAAACGAAGAAAGAAAATACCTAGCAACTGCATCGGATTTTCGTTTATCGTAAAAAGAATTGCAAGCATGTTCAATGCGCTTTCCGAATTCAACCGATTATTTGCATACCTTCAAAAGTCCATGTAACTATATGTACGAAGAAACATGTCTATCTATATGAATAAATATATATGAATATATATTTGAAAAAAAAAATGCAACTCTGGCAATGCAGGCCTTGTGATCTCTGCATCTCTGACACCGAAATAAGTTGCCCAGTGAAATGTGAATTATATACTCATATGCATGTGACAATGATGCTCATATTTTTGGGAGTGGCATACGAATACTAACTTTAACTGTGACGT
>NC_141024.2:9232500-9265000 GCF_052040795.2 Danio rerio
AATATCTTCTACCGGCCAGGTTTCTGAGGAGTTATTAAGAGTCTTAGTATTGTCTGGCTTTTCATTGTCGGAAATGTCTCGTACTTGACATATATCCATTGCACGGCAAAGAGTCTCTGTAGATAAACATTTTTCAGAGCTTTTCACACCATCTGAAACAATGTCAGAAAGTGATTGTGACACAAACACATCATCACACAATTGCTTAGAGTGATCTTGTTTGAATGACTGCGATTTATTGTTTGTAGGTTTCTCCGTCAAGCTTTCTGCTAATGGTGAGAGACCTGAGCCATTTGTATTTAAAGTGTGGCTTTGATCAGTGTCATTTTGCATCTGCATTTTACTTGGAGATGAAACTACATATGAATGCCCATTGTTTTCGGAGGCTGTTGCCTCTTTGTCGCTTCCTGCCAAGGGTGTGGAAAGATCTGCTTGATTGCATGTGCTAAGCTTTACACTTTTCTCGCTGGTTGAAATTTCAGGCAAGTATTTGAGGTAGTTCACATCTATATCAGGTGAAGTTACATCAGTGTTTTCTGATGTCATGTTATACACAGTTATGTCATCAGACAGTGCTTCTGAAAGCACCCCTTCAATATCAGCTGGCTGTCCATTAATGTTTAACCAAGAAGACCTGAACTCCTCCGACGAAGAATACATCCCACTCTTGAGAATGTTGCAATTAACTAGCTTTTGTAGATTTTCAGTTTCAACACTTTCAAATACCACAGACTCAACATCCCGCACAATTCCTTCAAATGACTGTGGTGACTCATTTATCAAAGCTCCCAAAGGCTCCCAAATACTGTCCTCGTTCCCATTCCAGTAGATTTTCAAAATCCTATCTAAAACAAACTCGGAGTGCTCTGGAAGTTGCTCTGAAAACTCTGTCCTCTCTAAAGTGTTCACTAAGTCCCTCAGTTTCTCCAGGTTGTACTCAACCACTGGCACACTGGACAAGTCAAATGAAGGCTTGCTTAAATCAGAAGTACCTTGTTGCACATCATTTTGACATTCGACTGTGCTTACACTAGATGTATCCAGTTCTGTACTGCTTTCAGTATCATTTTCGATGCTTTTGTCATCTTGTTGAGGTGTATGTGAAGGGGATTCAGATATAGACTTTTGTGCATCAGACTTGTCACCAAGTGACCACACAGAAGCAATCTTTAATGGTGGACTATCTGGTTTTTTTAGGGTGGTATCTACAATCTGTGCATTGGTTAAGGGCTGCTGGGAAATGGGGGGAACAATGGCTATGGCTTTGTGACCTTGCTGAGCAGCTCTCTGTAGCGCAATCACAGCTTCTAGGCAGTCCGCAGGGTCCGTACTGTAATGTATGTTGTGTTGATTCATTATTTTAAGTCTGTTCTCATCAATAGTGGTCTGAAGGGTTCTAGGTACGTCTGATTGCATGCCTAAATCAGTTCTGTCTTTGGACAAACTTCTATCTTTATCCCAGTAGCCTCTCTGATCCACACCATGCTTCATACTTTTATTAGGTGGTTGAAACTGTTCTACTGAGTTATGGTAAGTTCTGTCCGTTGCACAAACCTCAGACTGCTGTGGACCGGTGTTTTGATGTGCAATTGATTGCTGTACGTTTGCCTCTTTCTTGGAATCTGAACACAATAATTTATATATGAGCGAGTTGATAATTTTAGAGTGAACCGGAGGCTGGGCTTCATTAGCCTGTATCGTTTGAGCGGTTTGCATAGCATTATATGTCCCACAGTTTGTGCTCTGAGTCTGATGCCCAACACTCTGATTACTCTGAGACTGGGTTGCAGATACATCCGGACCTGGATTGACCCTCAGTTCTGGCCGGAAAACAGGACGTTGGTGTAAGTTATTGGAAGGCAGTGACATGCTGTTATTTTCTCCAGATGGCGCAGTCGTGGGGTTGGATGAGTTGTCAATGCTTGCTTTTTGGTTCTGAGCTTGACTGTTATTGTAACTAGTAGATCTTTGTTGGTGTCCTTTTGTTGAATGTTTTTTTTTCTGCCATTTGCCTGACTGTTGTCTAGAGAACTGGTGCTGCTGCTGCTGCTGCTGCTGTTGTTGTTGTTGTTGTTGCTGCTGCTGCTGTTGCTGTTGATGGTAATAATGAGCAGGAGCCCTTCTTTGGGATTGAAATTGTTGCTGATTGCTCATTGAAGAAGAGTTGCCATTGTTGGAAACGTGATTAGTCCAACCCCTGTTGTTACCTACAGAACTGCCATTGTTCGACTGTGAAGTCCAATACATGGGAGTTTGACTACAGTCTGTGTTTCTGTATGTCTGTGGACAAGAGGCGTTCGATTGTGTGTTGCTTTGGTTATAGTACATATACGTGTTGGGTTTTTCAGATTGGCAATACGACTGTAAATTGGAGCCTGCGAATGGCTGGATTTGGTTTGGCTGCCTTGTCTGATCATATCCACGTGAGTTTGACTGAAAACCATGAACAAAACGGTCACCACTGTCTGAGTAAGCGTTCCATTGATTTGTAGCCTCTTGTTGTCCATTGGAATATCTTGCGGGTGTTGCAAAATGTTGCGCCTGGGGTATTGGTTGGTTGAACTGTGCCTGAAACGCATTGGGTTGATTGAACAGAGCCTGGAAAGCATTGGGCTGATCATTCCTGACAGCTTGGTACTTAGGTGGGAATTGTTGTGGATAAGGAGGTGGAGGTCGTTCTAGGTATCTTGCTGGTGTATGTTGATTTGAATTCCACATGTATCCCTGCATGGTGAAAATCCCTCAGTGGCTGCTACCGTTGCTCTTATGCATAAGAGTTCTAAATAAAGAAAAATATGTTAATGAATGTAAATACAAATTAAGGTCAAATAATAATTGATAAATACAAAGAAAACACTTGATAACATTTCTAAGCTTGACTGCCAAAAGTTTGCATTTGTAACTGACAAACTGTCATGCATAAAATGGTCCAAGATGCAATGCTAAATCATTTGAAATCAGTTAAATTTTATATATATATATATATATATATATATATATATATATATATATATATATATATATATATATATATATATATATATATATATGTTCGTAGGCTACTCTTTCCATTCACTGTTGAAATTAAATAGCGGGAACATGGTACATATATATACACACAAACACATATATACATTTTATATATATATATATATATATATATATATATATATATACTAATCCGTGTAATAATTCTGATGCTGATATAGTAAGAAATATATATAATAGAATAAATGGCAAAAATTGTATGAATTATCATTAAGTAAAAATATATATGTTTTCAATAATTAGAATAAGTGTTTTTGCATGACCAATGAAGTAGAAATGTTAAAAGCATTTCATTGATAAAAAAAACACTAGTCAGCAAATTAATTAATAAACTTAATATTAATCTGCACTTATATAAGATTAATTGATAATGCAATGTATTGATGTAATGTGTACAAGGTAAAGCCCTTTACATAAGAAAGCTTGCACTGTGGACAACTTAATGAATTAGTATTTGGTCTCTGCATTGTTTTCAATGCATCCTTCCATTGTTAACAATGCACTGTCAGGGGACAAAAACATTCACAACACTTTCAAGATGTACGTCACGTGTCTAGGGATAGTTTAAGTTGTGTAAGATAAAATAAAGATGATAAACCCTGTATTTTTGGCAGCAATTCTGTTATCATGTGTAGTTTTATATATTAGCCATTGTCTAGAATGGGCGTTTCCAACAAATGCTGTTATCGTGTATTCTATAGGGTGGGTTAAGGGCTGCCTAAATACAATGCATTCTGTCATTCATTTGTTTGCTGTCACCTTAGGAGAAATACAATAATATAGTAATTTAACTAACATGTACAATGTTTAGTTTGTAGGCTACTCTATCCATTCACTGTTGAAATTAAATAGCGGGTCTTACCCAAAAAAAAAAAAAAAGGTGAGCACGTGAATGGACTCTCCGAATCATTCAAACTGAATCGCGTTCATCAGGTTGACCAAAAGAACCGACTCAAAGTAGCGATTCCTTTGTGACTCGTTCGTGCTCTAAACACTCGGTTAAACCCCAAGTAAAACAATAGATTGCCGCAGAAATGCAGGAAAGTTTCTCGTGCGGCAATACATTTAATGCATCTCCAAATGCGACTCGATATCTTGCAAATAGTGGGTGAAAAGCAATTAATGTGTTTTCTTAAGTAGCATTCCCCCCACTATTTACCTTTAGAGATCTGATAAAGTAACAGAAGCTCAAAAAGAGCTTCATACATACGACAGGTCAGACTATTTCCAAGTGTAATGCGTGCGCAAGCTTACGCAAAACGCACAACGTTTATAAACGCGTCCAGTGCATCAAAACCAACATGCAGGTTGTTTAAAAAGACGGATAGAAACACATGCAATATTTAAAAATCCTCGTAAAAATGTGCTGAAAGTTTTGCACAGTCGCATGTTGATTTATTGATACTGACAAATTCACAAAAGTACCGTTAGCCAAATGTTAAGTACTTACATCTTACAGTGCATCTCCCTGACCGCTATGGGTCTCCAAACTATCCCGTTCAAAACACAGATTTAATCCGTTCAAGAATCCAGGACCAATTCCCTTTATCTCCAAGCAAAACATCCATCCAGCTGAACGAGTTGTCTTTGCAGAGCGGAGACCCCTTCTTTTCATTCTCCTTCGGTCAGTCTGAGGCTCCAACACAAACACATGTGCTGATATACCAGCCAGTGACAAGAAAAGGGGGCTGTCTTGACCCCGCCCATCACTTAGCGCCTTCTCATGCAAAAATACTGTATGCAAATGTCCTCGCGAGTACTTGGTTTCACATTGTTTTCCATTGTAATAGCTTATGTAAGAAAAGCAATTATAAGAAAACAGAAACAGTGGAAAATAAAAATAAAAATCTATTTTACACACATTTATTCATTCACAGATGTTTTCTGGGAGTTTTATGAATCCCTCTAAAATTGTTTATATTATCTTAAATTTTCTATTGACTGTGTCTCAATATATGCTCCAATATTTCTGTAAGTAATTAAGCAGGATTTTATGAACTCATGAGTGAGACAGATGTCTGCCATAACTGTTGTAATGTACATCTTCAGTATAATTCCTTTAGAATCAGCAACTTAATTTAGTTTCAAGGTTGCTATGTGTGCTGTACTTTTGACACATGCCTTTCAGCACATAGACACCATTAGTACAGTGTAAAAAGAGGAATGCTTATCTTCTACATGATCTGGAGGAGATCTCAGAAACCTGCAGAAACTTAGTAAGACTCAAACTGTTATTGGGTTTTTATACACTTTTATTGTTGTGCATTATTTGTTTAATCTGATTACTGATTAAACTGCTATATCTGTTCACCTGAAATATTTGACTCCATTTAATAGAGTCATAAATTATGCATTACAATTACTCTTTTTGATTAATGATACAGAAATTATTTTTTCCTTCTTATTTATATCATAGAAATGTCTCTTTTAACTTCTATTCACTCGTCTGACTTGAATTCAAGTTTGCATCATCCTAAACACATTTTAGGGGGGGGATACATTTGGATACAAATGGAATACATTTTGACTGCTATGAATCATAAATAGTAAAATTAATCCATGTAAAAAGCATTTAAGACCAAGCAGAATCCTATATTAAAATTAATTTGAAAACTAATATGGCTATTTTTGTTATCCATGAATTTTCAATCAAATCAAATGAACTTTTTTTTTTAAGAGAGGCTAGAAAATTTGTGAAGCTCTTTAATTATTATTATGTTTACATTTTTAAAATAATTAAATAGCCAAATTCTGACTGAGAACATGTTGAATGTTTTGGCCAGTTTGTAGGCTACAAAAGGCTACAGTTTTTTAATTTAAAACTTTACCAGATTCTTGTTTTCTTCTAATGATTTATGATCTAATAAATTTGTATTTTAAAAATAAGTATTAATTTTTCTTCATTTTAAATTTTTAGAAAATATTTTAGTATATTAATTGTGTCATTATGACGACGATCTAACAAGCTAATCCAGCTAAAAATAGTGCTTAATATGTCACAAAATACAGTATTTATATCTCATACATTGTAAATAGGGTAAATAACTGCAAAGAGGTCCACATTTTGAGAAAAAGAACCACCCCTTATACCAGACTGGCTACGGGCCTGCATTATTTATTTTTTTTTTTTAAGTCATACGTTTGATAGAAGGTTTTTGTCTTGTTATGGTAAAAAAACATTGTCAACGACTTCAGAGATCTTCTAGATGCCAACAAGATCTATATCACAGGCAATTAAGGCTCTGACTATCTATTTACATCTTGCACTATTGTTCACACTCAGTTTTGGTACACATGCAGGTTTAAACCATACTGAACTGAAAACTGGACTGACACAGTTTTTATTTACCACAACTACTATATTAAGCTGCTTTGACTCAATCTACATTTTTAAAGTGCTACAGAAATAAACATGAATTGAGCATGCTCAGTATCCATTCCTTTATCCATTCTCCAAATACAGAGCTTTATTATAAAGCATCTGCTAAAGAAATGAAATTCTACAATATAGATACTTTTGTCATTAATATACTTCTATAATTTGAGGTCTGAATTGAAAACTGGTACATGTATTGAGGTTGATCATCAGTGTTTTTCATTGCAAGCATGATTTCGACAAAAGTGAAAGCAATAAAAGCACGGGGGTGTAAAAACCCGCAACATCCTGTAGAGATGGAAAAAGAGAGTGCTGCTCATGTTATTACAGGCCAGAAAATACCAGCTGATGTTTTCAACATGAACCCAAAATGGAGAAGTTGCAAAATTTGAAGCAGTCCACAGTTCTTACTGTTGCTGCATGCAGTAGCACAGTGCATAACAATGCATCACAGTTATTCAAGAATGATTTCTACCTTCAACAGTTGCTCAAACATCCCCATAGATTAAGACATATTTAGAGAATTCATTATTTTACTCTGATATCTACAAAGATGCTAAATAATTTAATGAAAGGAGACTACAGAAACTGATGTGAGCTGTAATTTCCGGTCTGATAAATAGTATGTGATGAATTTTTGGAAATGTAAACATGCATGATTGGATTAAGTGCATTATTAAGTATGTCTCATTCTGATATTTCTGTTATTAACATGCCTTTTGACTCTTATGCATTAAAGGGGACTTTTATTATGTGCTCACAATACATTCCTGAGATATGTAACCACTATTAGAATATACGCTCACTGGCCACATTATTAGGTACGCCTTACTAGTACCGGGTTGGACGCCTTTTGTCTTCAGAACTGCCTTAATCCTTCGTGGCATAGATTCAACAAGGTACTGGAAATATTCCTCAGAGATTTTGGTGCATATTGACATGATAGCATCTCGCAGTTGCTGCAGATTTGTCAGCTGCACATCCATCATGCAAATCTCCCATTCCATACCAAAGTTGCTCTATTGGATTGAGATCTGGGGTCAGCTCGGTTTGAACTGCAGGAGATCATCTTGACCATGTCTACATGATATAAATACATTGAGTTGCTGGCTCGTGAGTGTAGGTTAAACTTTTAAAAACCTGCAGAAACACTTCGACTGATGAGACACACAGACGTGCAGAACCTAAAGAGTGAAGCACAGTAAATCATTCATCTTATGTTTAACACATATAATATATTAAGGAGAATTTGTGCATGCGCTGCAGATTGATAAAGCGTATGCAATGCATTTAGATAAAATATGTACTGACCAAGACAGAAACAATGCCCAATAAAATAGCGTACACAAGGATAGTTATTAATTCTATGAGAAAACCATGGAGACAACAACAGATAATATGCAACTCATGACGAGATAAGCGCATGCTATGCATCAGCTACATCATATCTCACAGATCTCATTTAAACATCATTACTAGCTCCCACAGATGTCATTTAAACATAAAGAAGCCATTATTCAGCAGCAGCAAGAACTTACAGAAAAGCACGCTCTAAGCAGTGCAGCCATAAAGCAGAAGAACAAGAGACAGACAATATACATTCGCTCCTAATTACAGATGAGAGTCTATTATTTGCTGAGAGAAGCAGGATGCCACTGGGAATATGAGATAAAAACCACAGACAGTGAGAAATATGAATCCCGTTATACAACATATTGGGTTGAAATAGGACTTCTGACTTGTTTCATTTATTTATGAACTCAGAAAACAATTTTTGAGGACAATTTCCCCCAACACAGTCAACCTGACAATGGCTACTTTATGATCAGATAAGATATTTAGATAAGAATATGACAGTAAAACACACACGGGATAAGATTCAGAGTCAAACACACATAGAATAGTGAGAAGACCGTTAGAAATACAATATAAGGTGATAAAATCACACACTTCATATAAAGTACATATAAGGCAATAAGGTCATTAAAGACACACAATAAAGTCATTATTGGCACAGTAAATTCCTCAATACAAACTTTGAAGTTCATTAAAGTCATTATAAACACAAAAAAAAAATCCTCAATACAAACTCTGAAGTTCATTAAAGTATTTAAAAACACCAAAAAAATCCTCAATACAAACTCTAAAGCCATTAAAGATGGCAAAAAATCCTTTATACAAACTCTAAAGTTCATGAAAGTCAGTAAATACACAAAAAACTCCTCAATACAAACTCTGAAGTTCATTAAAATCATTAAAAACATCAAAATGTGTTTAATACAAGCTCTGAAGTTCATTAAAATCATTAAAAACATCAAAATGTGTTTAATACAAGCTCTGAAGTTCATTAAAGTCATTAAAAACATCAATCAATCAATACAAACTCTGAAGTTATTAAAGACGCCAACAAAAAACTTATTACAAACTGTAAAGTTCATTAAAGTCATTAAAAACCCCAAAAACTCCTCAATGCAAACTCTGAAGTTCATTAAAGTCATTAAAGACGCCAAAAATTCCTCAATGAAAACTTTGAAGGCTTATTTTATTCTACTTTACCTAGTTTAATTCCACTCTTTGATTAATTGAATTACTCTTGACTTTTAATGTAGCCTAAACTCTCTCTAATAGTTAATTGGGTTTACTTGATTGTCAAAATATCCTTTAATTAATAGGAATTTGTGATCTAATATCACTGCTTATTATTTATGAAATTATGGTATTCTTTTATCGATACTAGAGTATTCAAAACAGTGTAATAAATGTACATTTTGTTTCAACCCGATTATCTGACATTGGTTACATTGTGCATCAGAGCCCATTTGGTATGCTCATGCATTATTCATCTCTAAACGAGTCTCAGAGTAAATGACTTACTTCAGGTCATCTGAACCCGAAAGATTACTCTTGTCGAGCCTCAAGAAGCAGAAATAGACTGCAGCTCATGTTGGCATTTCTGCAGAGTTCAAAATCTAAATGTGTGAACCCATTTGACAAATACCGTTTGTTGTTGTTGTTGTTGTTGTTGTTGTCGTTTTCTTTTGGCATGTAACTAGTCATCTAAATTCTTATTGTCTAATGAGTTTACATGTTTTTTTTAAGATAGTATACTCTTGGCTTGTTCACATGACATGAATGCATCTCAAATTTCACTTACAGCTCTTTGTGCTGAGGCGGCAACAGAAATTCCTGAAGGATTAGGTCACTCATGAAGTGGAGTTTCCTTTGGAGAGAGGAGGGAAATAGGGAAAAGCTTTACCAGTTAGGAAGCATTTATAGAAAGTAAAGAAAACATGAATACTAGTGACACTGATAAACAACAATAAACGTTTTCACATAGTCTTTCACATCCTTATGGATGATTTTTGTGCTTTTGATTATATTATTTGATATGTTTGGTAAATATTTTGACTCTCAATGCAAACTGTACGTATTTGTGACAATAAAAATGTTTTTTATTAAAATTTATGATTTTTTTTTGCATTTTTGCATTCATTTCATTAATTTTTAATAATAATAATAATAATGATGATAATGCCCTACATTTATATATAGCGCTTTTCTAGACACTCAAAGCGCTTTACACATTTTTGGGAGGAATGTCTTCATCCACCACCAGTTTTTGCATCCATTCATCTTTTTACACTGGGTATAAAAACTGGGGATGTGTTTTTGTACCCAGAAATATACCCAAAAATGAAAGTATATATCCAAGATATCCAATATTTCATCCTAATGCCAATTATGCAATAAAAGTCATACATTTGTTAACTGTTAAGGCTTCACAATTGTTTACCTGTTGCTTTAGAGCAAGACCAAGAAACAAATAATTAGCCAATATGATTGTGTTGCTAAATGGAAATCAAACTTTGTTTTGCAGCCAAAGTATCCAGCTAACAATTTTGTGTTTAATAGATGTCTAATAGACATCGAAATGTAGACATCTTAGCTATAACAAGGCTAAACCTGGGCTGTCAGTAAAAATCTAATAGACAACTAAGAACAGCCCAAAACTAGACTAGTTGTCAAAAAGACTGATTAGACAGACTTTAAATGTGTAGTCATCCATTTCTGTTAATCTGATGACTACTGTAGTTTTGTCATTCACTGACAGCCCAAACTTAGTCTTGTTTTAGCCAAGACGACTATGTTTAGACGTCCCTTAGACATCTACTAGACATATTTTAAAAACAAACAAAAAAATGCTTGCTGGGTACTAGCTTAGGGAAAATTTAGATTAAGTAGTGTGCTTCTTAATTAGACTGATTGATCAACTCTTGAGATGCTTTCTACGTTTTAGCTTGCGCCAGTTTTTCTTTTGCTGTTGTCTGCATGTTTGGATGGGGGCTGGGAAACACCATTCTCCAGTAGCCTTGTAGTGATACTTTCAACCATTTGAAGGTGATAAGGAGGGGCAATCCCCATTACCATTTGCGCCAATTTGCCGCCAAATACTCTTTAATATGTATATGACCGGTACATTTACAGGTATTTAACACCATGGGTTAGTCGGTGCTTGTTTAATCTGCTATGCAAGCACCGAAACATGCTATTGTTAAATATTTACTGTTAGATCTTTACCCCACTTACTCCTGGTTTCATTTGAACAACCTTACAGGATACTTTCACAGCTTTGCTAGGGTTTCTCCACTGCAAAGGACTAATTGTGAATTAGTTACCTGAATCACTTGGGGATGTGAGTAGGCAGACTTGACCCATGAAGAGTTGGAAGTGTGGGGTCGTAAAGAAGTCGAATCGTTATCTGCTGATATTTAGACAGATTTATAGCCGTTACTTACTTTTAATTGTAAATCTGGACACTCCTTAAAAAGGATGAAACCACTTACCTCAGCCGTTGATTTAAAAGCTCACTCATTTTTTTCCTTAAGGAGCTAAATATTTCCAAAGCAAATATGTAGATTTGTTCTATGCTATTTAAGTCAACTATAGGTCAAATATATATATATATATATATATATATATATATATATATATATATATATATATATATATATATATACAAAACATGCTGAAATCGATCCTTCAGTCTAGCTTAATATAAGAAATTGCAAACAACTTGCTTATGAAAACCTTAAAAAAAAGCAATGGTAAATAGTGTAATTTTGTTTCACTTAATAGTCATATTGTTAGCTCTCAGTACCACCACAAGACTGTCTGTCCATTAGTGTCCTTTTTAGACAAGAAAATACATAGGCTATTCATGTTTTTCATTGAGTGGTGTAGTGAAAATCAAACTGAAGTCAGCATTATATAGGTTTAAGGTTTATATATGTATGTATGTATGTATGTATGTATGTATGTATGTATGTATATATATATATATATATATATATATATATATATATATATATATATATATATATATATATGATAATATAATATAATATAATTGTATAACTCTATATAATTAAATGCATGTAAAACTCATTTAAGAATACAACATATTTTATAATGGCAAAAACATTCTAGGAAAAATACAAAATAAGTGTCAAAGGTGCTTAGCAATCTTTATTTAGTAAACAGAGACCATCTTTAGAGTTGGAATTTAGAGTGGTCATAAAATGTGACTGACAGGACATTCTTCTGCCTGATCCAGGAACAGCGTTTGGAACATGTGGTCGTAAAAGCTGGGATGATACTGACAGGCCCTCTTACAATCTGGGTTAAAATTCACCTCCAGTATCTGAGGCTGCATCACACGTTCCCCTAAAAGAAAGAAAAATGATGGCATTAAAGTTTAAAGCCTTAAAGATTTCCTCAAAATGGAAAGTTGGGGCTGGGCAGAGGCAGAATATCAATAGAACATCCATTTAGACTTATTATGCGTGAAGAAAGATTCTCAATTTTATTGTGCACTGGAATGACCATTCGACTCAGCTGCTTTTTAGAGACAAGCTGAAAAAAACTCTACACAACACTGATAACTGATTGCTTTCAAACAGTCAAAAGAAAACCAAACGACAGCGATATGGGAACTAACAATTGTTCAACAACCTTCATATTCAGTCAAAACAGAAAACGAGTAAAGCAAAATCTGTGACACAGTCAAGGTATAAATGTTCTTAAACAACTGCTGTTTTTCAAGGTTATATGCAAGGTTCTTCTTTAGCCCTATGAGTTGAAGTCTTAATAGTTAATATTTTTCACATGATTTTTGTTGGGAAGTGATTTCAGAGTCGTGCTTTATAGATCGATGCACTTGAAGACAATTGGCACACACATACATTTTTTAACACAAAAAAATAATAAATAAAAAATAGAAATATACATCTGGGTTGAAGAGTGGAAGATTGTGATGTTTTATTTACAAACCTTTCTTTATTATCCTGTAATTTTGTTAACTATTTTCAAGCATGTGTCCATGTAATAATGTTTGAATACATTAAGACGGCGCTTCACATTGACCCATCACCTGATTGATGGCTGTTCTATTACCCAGAACTCTGAAAAAGCTTTATTCACATGACATGATACAAGATTGAGCTTTTTTTCTGCCTCTGACCACTCTTTTGAGCACGGGTAGGACTTGGGAAAAGTCCAACAAGAGCAACAGCTCAAAGACAAAGAAAACATCTTGCACAGTGTTTCGTTTATGCACCAATGAATGACAGAACGAGTGTAAATAGCTGATAAAAACATCATGATAAATCTAAAGTAATGCATATAACTCCACTCCATCACTAAGTTGTTCAATTATAAATCTAATTTATGGTAAACTTGGTTTTGGTCAAAATTCTAACAAAGGATTTAAAAAAAAAGTAAGATAATAATGGAGAAAGCGATGTTAAAGATTATAAATAGATGTATAGTCAATAGATTCAAGTCAGAACACCTTCATAATGATTTTTCCATGCTCTTTGCTTTACAAAATGTGAACTGATGGACATGTGGATTCCTGCCACCAAAGGAAATCCTGCCTTCAAAACATTTAATTTATTTTCATAATGTTCATGAAACATGCTGATATTAAAGATAAAGTCTCAATATGCTTCCTGAGAACTTCAACACGAATCTTAACCCATTCGCTCTGCAACTGAAAACAGTGTAATAAAATTATTGTGTGACATCGACAGTGAAAAAGTCCTAGTTTCTTTTATTTATTTTTTGTTTTGGAAAGAAAATGACTAAAATCTGCTTATAATGGCCATATGTTATGTTTTATAGAGAATAATGATGACTTCATATACATTTTGTTTGTTTTATGAGTATTGCAAAGGCCAATGCAAAACAAACATCTGAAGTCTGTATTCAAATGATTCCGGCCACCACTGTACAGCACATGTATATGATTAGTGTGATTTCACCACATATTTTTCATATTTTTGACCAGGCGGTATTTTGAGCTGCTGCTGCTCCGCTGGTGATTATGGGGGTGTCGAGGTCATGAGACTGATTCCAGTGATGCTCCTGGGACAGACAAGTCTTCGCTGAGGCCAGCTTCCAGCCTCCACCGCTGAGACTACAGCTCTGCACAAGACTTTTGACTTTTGGCCAGCGGAGAACTTAAAATGGTCGTGCCGAACTGAGTGTGGTTTCTCTCAGGGTTTTTTTTTCTTCACTCTCCTATCGGTGAAGTTTTTTTCCCTCTCC
This sequence comes from Danio rerio, assembly GCF_052040795.2. Taxonomy (NCBI): domain Eukaryota; kingdom Metazoa; phylum Chordata; class Actinopteri; order Cypriniformes; family Danionidae; genus Danio; species Danio rerio. Next base: position 9,246,533 of record NC_141024.2, read on the forward strand.
GCTGTCACCACTGGCTTGCATGGTTCAGGATCGGTAGAGCTACGCATCGATGAATTTGCTCTTCAGTGTTTGGACTCTCAGTAATGATTTTAAACCACACTGAACTGAGCTAAACTGAACTGAACTTAAACACTGAAAACTACACTGATCCAGTTATTTTGACCATTTATGTGAAGCTGCTTTGACACAATCTACATTGTAAAAGCGCTATACAAATAAAGCTGAATTGAATTGAATGTATGCATCGTACTTGGCAAAATCACAGCCACCACATGTATATAACATGAATATTGTGATTTGACAGTTTACAGGTTATACCTTGTGCGGTCTGGTCCCATTTCAGCATGAGGTCAATGGCGTATATGGCTCTGGAGGAGGGATACGCACAGATCCCGTATGGAGCGGGACGACAGGACGCTGCCTGGAAGAGCTCTGAAAATGCTCTAAAGATATCCACCTGATACAAATAACATTACAAAAAACAAGACATCTACATACTTCTCAGATTGAAGCAAGATGACATAATGAATTCTTTGCATTCTCCTTGACTGATAATAACCAGGAACAAAAACTGACTTCATGTCTCTAAAGTCTCACCAAGGCTGCATTTGCTCGATTAAAAATGCAACAAAAGCAGTAATATTGTGAAAGATTATTACAATTTAAAGAAACTGTTTTCAATTTGTAACATATTTTAAAATGTCATCTCTTTCAAAACTGAATTTACATGAATATTTTAGCAGTCGGCAGTGTCACATGGATCTTTTAGAAATCATTTTAATAAGCTGGGTTTTATGCTTAAAGAGAAAGTTAACCCCAAAATTAAACTTTACTTAATTTACTCACCCTCAAGTGCTTCTAAACCTTTTCCTTTGTTAAACACAAAGATATTTAAAAAAAAAGCTGGAAATCTGTAACCATTTACTTCCATAGTATTTGTTTGACCTACTATCGAAGTGAATTGTTACAAATTTCCAGCTTTTTAAAAATATCTTCTTTGTGTTCAACAGAAGAAAGAAACTCTTAAAGGTTTGACAAAAGTGAAGGGTGAGTAAATGATGACAGATGTTTCATTTTTAGTTGAACTATCCCTTTAAGAAACATTTATTTTCAATGTTGAAAATAATGCTTAATATTTTGGCTGTAATAATCCCGTATTTAACAGAATGCATCTGAAATCCTTATTATTAATAATTAAATGCATCCTTGCTGAATAATGTATTCTCACAAAAAGGTACAATGCATGCAATATAAAACTGAGAGAGCATTTTTTTAGATCTCAATGCACAAATACTGATGCTCAACACCTTTAGAAATGATCAATTCATTTACCCTGAATAAAAGAAAAATCACAACAGGACTGCTGTATATGTGCTATGGTGTAGATACAAGTACACAAAGCCATACCTCAACCTGTTTCCATGCATACTGCGGATACTGGCTCTCAAACATAGGGATGAATTCATCATAGTGAATCTGACAGGAAATAAAACATTGTAAGATAAAAAAAAAACATTTTCTTATTATTATTTTACAGACTTCATACTGTAAAAAAAACAATCATAGGGACAGTGGAGTGCATTCACCCTGAGCCAACTTTATTTAGCAGACGTGAGCTTTTATAACACATAACTCACACCTCAAAAATTATTAACTAATCTTTGGCAATGCTTATTATGAAAATCAGATGTGAAAATAAAATTATCATCTATGTTACACTGAACGGAGCTAATAATTTTTTGGCATGCAATACTGGTTACTTCTTTTATCTTCATCGTCTTGAGGTCAGCTCTACCAAAAACAAGCTTACAGTCAACGCTTCGTTTTCCTACCTGCTTGAGCTGCACATCCTCGGCATAATTCATCACTGTGTAGTGCTTCTGATAATCATCAAAATGATCTAGAGAGAAGGGTCTGGAAAAAAAGACAAGCACCTTAATGCAGACAATATAGGTGATATAATATGATCACTGTGAGTGCATGAAAAGGACTCTTAAGGCATAGAAAACTGACTTTTTATGAAAAGTAACGATACTATGGAGTCCTAAGCTTTTCGTTTATTTATTAAAAACTAAGGCTTGCACCAAGCACTTTTGTAATATGCAGAAAGAGTGTGTATGCAAGCAATATACAGTTTTGACTAACATGTATCTGAACCTCAACACAAAACTGAACTGACACTGTTTCAATTTATTATAATCTCCTATGTGAAGCTGCTTTGACACAGTCTATGTTGTAAATGCGCCATTAGAAATAAAGACAAATTGAATTGAATGTATTCCAGTTGGGACTGCAACAACAGATACTTCATTAGATGATACTAGTACAATAAGTTTTATATTATTATATACTAGTATATAAGTTTTTATAAACCTATTAATACAAAGCAAAATGCAATCATTAGATACTAGCAGTTATTAGATACTTATTAAATTGATATTACTTTATTAATTTTCCTTTAAAACTACTCCCTTTATTTATCAGGGGTCACCACAGCAGAATCTTTAGACTGTGGGGTAAACCAGAGCACCCGGAGGAAACCCACACGGACAAGGGGAGAACGTGCAAACTGCACACAGAAACGCCAACTGGCCCAGCTGGGGCACAAACTAGTGACCTTTTTGCTGTGAGACTACACTGCTAACCACTTATCCACCACACCGCCATAAATTCATAAATACTAGCAGTCATTTATTAGATACTAGACTTATCTGAAATGTTACTATTAAGATTTTTAATTGAACTAATCAAAGAATAAATAATAAAACGCTTTAAATAAAACACACTTGCAAATCCTTGAGGCTGGAGTCATTATTTTGTTCTTTCAACATTGATCAATGTTATCTCTATAGCCTTATAACCTCTATAAGTGTGACTATATTTGTTATTGTATTACAGTAACATGGTCTGATGTAGCTTTACGCCCTATCATACACCCGGCAAAATATGGCACACGTGATTTTTTGCTTTTTTTAAAGCGGCGCAGCTATCATTTTCATATTTTGCACCACATTGTTTAAATAGCAAATGCTATTTACATCACTTTATGAACTCATGGGCGTGCTGGTCTGAAAAGAAGGTGTGTTGAGGCACGTTGTTGGTATTGAGGAAATTATTGAAGCATTGATGAATTTTTGATGAATTAATTTCTTTCCTTTATATGTTTAATTTGATGTCTTATTATTATGCTGTTCCGTTTACGTCATTTATTTTATTATCATCCTATATGTGTGCATTATTATCATCCTTTGTATGTTTGACCTGTTATACCTTTAAACAGACTGTAGTCTAATGAGAAATGCAGAGAAACTCTGTGGAGACACAGCCAGAACATGTAAAGAGTAAGGGAGCAACAAGCCAACAAAAATATCCGAGGGCTCCTGGATTTATGGATGTAAGGTCAAGAGAGCATTTGCTCTAAGTCACAGTTTGAGACACCTACCCGTACATGCACCCACGCTCAGAGTAAAAAGTATATGAATTACAACAGGTATGCTGGACCAAAAGAATACTCCCAAATACCTTCTGACTCTAAAACTATCTATGCAAACTTAGGCTGAACTTACAGTTGGCAGGTCAATGTGCAGTGAACAAGATATATTGTTGAACGCTGTTTCTGCTGAGACTGCCACGGTTAGGGCAAACTAGCAAACAAAGGAGAACTTAGAATGAACTCTAAAAAATAGGAATTTCTATGGAAGAAGAAGAAGCAGGGGAGATTTGGTGTATGGAGGTGCATAACAACTAGAGATAAGAGGAGGGTATGATAGACTCTCAGACCCTCCATCGGCTGTCTCTATTGTTACTAATGCTGTAACAATAAACTGTTTTGCCTAATTACTTAAAGGACCTCAACTTCTTTATTTTTGATGACTTTGATTTAATTCTTTTTGGAAAATTTGAAAATATTTTTGCCATCCAGAACAATTTTCCACAATATTGGCATGTTGCTATTTTGAGGCAACTAAAATAGACCGCGCCATTGACCAACTGAAAGCTGGTCTAAATTCAATAGTGCAGAGTTTTTGTTTTTGTTTTTTTTTTTACTTAAAGAGCGTGTTAGTTATGCACCTATGTAGGTCTAAAACATGCGTGCACATTGCTTAATACCCACAGGATAAATAGCAATACACAAATATCTTTGCACATGAAATAAATTGAAGGAGTAAAATGTTAAAAAAATTAATATTTTCTACAGAAATATGAAAACACAACCTCCTCCCATGCTTTGGAGGCTATGAATCCGGCTCTGTTGCAGTCAGTTTATTGCATTTGTTTAATGTTATTATTATTATTTATTATATGCATATTTATTTTTGTTTTAATAATTGTTTGTTTAGATTTATCTACCTGTCGGGTTTTGTAAACGTATGCATCACCCTATGAGGCATAGGAATAGGAAATGTGTTTGCATATAACTTTTTTGACCACACTGCATTATAATTGCTCATTTACTGGTTTGCTTGAAATTAGAAGTGAATTTAGAAATAGTTATGAAACAAATCTTTGCGCTTAGCAAACAAAATTAAATGTGTAGGCTAATGGATGTCTTCAGTGGAGTGCATACAACACTGTTTTCTCTTCCATGAAAGTAAAGGAGTAAAGTAAAGAGTTAAAGTAACGTAAAGTGAAAGTAAAGAGGCTGAATGGAAGAGGTTCATTCTGTAGATAGTCTTTATCCTTGCGCAGATTGTTTGTTTAACTGTTTTCTCGCTAGTAAACCATTCAGTTTTTCGACTTACAAAGTTCGCCATGTAAAAAGCAAATGCACCATGGCAAGACAAAACTGACTCTTGAAGGGAATAGGAGATGAAACTCTGATTGGTTTAATGCATGTTGTGCTCAAAACACAACCAAAAGTCATTAAGAAAATAAGCACAACTCTTTTAGACTATGCGCTAGCGCACAAACCATTTTTTTCATCCTTAAAATAGCAAAAGTGGATTCAGACATGCCCTTATTACTTTTGGGACATCCAGTTTAGACATCACACTTAGTTAAAATAGAGCCAAATTTAAAAAAGTTTAGATGTGTGTGGAGGTTTACTTGTTAGCAAAACGGAGCCAGAAGACGTTGTATGCATAAAGGCGCAGAGGTTCAACAGAGCGCAGCAGCACCATGTAGCGGATGTCAAACTTCACCATGCCCACCTCCTCTCTGTGAAACAACACGGGGTCCTCCAGATATTTACTGACCACCTGAGAGAGACATGCACAGACAGGATAAAGATCATCATTTGATATTTTTGCTTTCATCCTTTTACTGAAATGAACATCAAAATAACACTTCACACACATACAGTACACTGCTGTTGAAAATGTCTGGTTTCAAGTCAAAATTTGACCATGACTTTGATAACTTAGGTTACTGAAAGAAGAAGGAGGCAAACTTAAAGTGAGAACACCATAAGCAAAAACACTGGTGTCAATGTTATAGAGGGAAAAAAACTGCACAGGCAACAAACAACAAAAAATTATATAATTATAATATAAAATTTTTTCACAAATAATTGTGCATTTTTGCTGTGATCATACTATTTTACATTAAATGTATTACCATATTTTAAATAAGTTGCACCATGTAAAAATAATACTGATAATATACAAAAATTGTACAACTTCATTCAGAAATGATGTCAATAAGGCTAACTTTAGTCTTAAATAAATAGATCTCCATATTTCCTTTCGGTATCTAGGGTATCAGAGGCCCTGCATTCCAACAAGGTCCAAATGACATGTAACCTTGAAGAAAGAGGACACTGTTATGTCTTTTTACCAGTCTTCTTAAAGGGACAGTGCCACACTATCTAGGTAAAGCCTCTTAATGGGCCTCCAGAAAAACTTGTAAGCGAGAAGCAGCTAGAAATATTGTGTAGTTCAACAGGTGAACATTTAATGGCATTCATTTAATAGACTTTAATTAGACATGCAGATATTCAATAACGCTATATATATAAATATAATAGTTATTATAGTTATTTATTTAACTTCTAGAATTTCTAAAGACAGGAGCTACACAATACAATATTGATTGAACATTACACTCTTCAGAGGCCTGATGAAATGAGTAAAAAACAGATGGTATACCAGATCAAATAAAGGAAAACGCATGGTGAAACAGTCATACATGCATGCAAAAGATGCATTTGTGCATGATCTATTAGGAGTAAACAATGTCAAGCTTGCAAAATTTTACCCATACAAAAAAGCATTGGAAAAGGGAGAGAACATATACAAATTCCCAAGGTAATAGAGTGTTTGGCATTTGTCTGTCGGCCTCTGAGGTAGATTATTTTCACTCTTTTAAAATATGAAGTTAACCTCAGTGGCTCAGTGGTTAGCACTGTTGCCGTACAGCAAGAAGGTTGCTGGTTCGAGTCCAGGCTGTGCCATCTGGCATTTCTTTCTGGAGTCTCCCTGCATTTCTGTGGGTTTCCCCCAGGTGCTCTGGTTTCCCCCACAGTCCAAAGACATGCGCTATAGGTGAATTAAATCAACTAAATTGGCCGTAGTGTATGAGCGTGTGTATGAGTGTATGAGCGTGTGAGAATGAGTGCGCATAGGTGTTTCCCAGTACTGGATTACTCCGCTGCATAAAACATATGCCGGAATAGTTAGTGGTTCATTCCGCTGTGGCGATCCTTGATAAATAACCAAATAGTATGTTTCTAAACTACTCATAGGTTTATATAACATTAAAATAACCATAGAGTTATATAGGAGAGAGGGCCTGAATAAACAGACGAGGTGTCACAAGGAATACACGAGAAAAGTGGCCACATGAAGGAAACGTATGTTGAAACCATCAAGTATGCATGCAAAAGACATATATGTTGTTAAGGGTCTAGTTTGGAGGGTTGAAACAAACTTTAGTCATGCCTGACAAATGTGAACTATATGTAAAGACAGCTGTAGGAGGGAGAGAGGACATAAAGACGGGATATAAAGGTTCAGAGAGAGAGACGCTGCTGTCTCTTGGATATGTTGTCTGACAATAAAGACACTTCTAAAATGAAGACCATCAAGCTTGACTGAACATTGATGGACGAAAAATACCACGACACCTCTCGCTTTATTGTCTGACAATGAAAGCATCTTCTGAAATCAAGACCTTCCGACTTGACTGCTGATTAAACGGCGGGGAACGAAACACATCACTTGTTTATCTCTCCTATAGGTATCTCTGGATGTGCATGCATGCTTCACTAGTCAGATGAAACCTTTCTTGGAATTTTGAATTGGACCAATTTGGATTGTGAAGAAGTAGGTTAGACCATTTGGATGTCACAAGCTACAATACACAGGCATCTATAGTTTTCTGAGCGTAAAGCCAGAGCTCAGTGGTGTGAGGTTATAAACTGCTACGGTGCATGCTTTTGTTCTGATGGCTATATCTACATGATATCTGTATGCACGCCCTTCCATACTCGCAAAAACTGAAGTATACTCTGTGCTTAAGCTATCTACATAGTTCCATGTGTGTATATAACTGGCAGTCTTGCTCTTGTACACTTTACCTTAGGTGTGCTCTCTCGCTGTCTGATTATGTAGTCGAGGCTGTCTGTGATGTGTGTGTCCAGACCTCGAGCCAAATTCCAGGGCTTGCAGATCCAGTGGTTATCCAGCGCTCTAAACCAAAGTTACACACAGCAAATAATATCAGACACAATATTGAAGACTCATATGTCAGACTTTATTTTAGGACAATCTTTTTATGCATAATTTTCTAATAAACACGTGTAATGGAATTTCATTTTTAGATGGGCATGTGTTTTGTAAACTTTTTTACGACTCATTTTTAGACGTGTGAGTTCAATGGAAAAGTCACTTGTATTGATTTTCACCTTAAAAGGCTATGTGTACATTTTAATATACAGCCACATTTCTGTACGCGACTATCTGGTCCTTGTCCCCATCCTAAGGATTCACCTTAAAAGGCTATGTGATGTGTAATACTAAGAGTTCATCTAAATAGGCTATATGTGTAGGGGGCTTGGGGAAGATCTGTTTGTCAGGTTTATGTTGAGAAGGGACATACTGTAGGGCAGAAACAGTAGAAACACCTGACGCAGTACAGAATGGGCCGAATTAGAATTGACCTCGTAAGCAGTACAAACCAGATAAAAGGGTGAACACACTTTGCTTCAGTGTCTCATTCTGCAGAAACGGTTGTTGCTGTATGATTGTGACCGTCTTTATAAAGAATAAAACTTTGAAAAGACATCCCGGGTAAGACTTTGTTTCTTTACCACAGAGAAAGCCTCTTTAAAGAAAATTGCCACACTGCAATCTTTTCTAAGAGATAGATAATATTGAGGAATTTATTAATGTATTGATGGTCACATTACTTTCAGTTGTGTATCTATTTAGATGATTTCATTATTATTCATTATGTTTTTAGGTATCATTTTATGCCATTACTTTACTATATTCCTATATATTTTGCACTAAGGGTGGTAGAGTGGCTCAGTGGTTAGCATTGTCAGCGAGAAGGTCACTGGTTTGAGTCCCGGCTGGGTTTGAATGTTCTTGCTGTGTTTGTATGGGTTTCCTCTGGGTGCTCCGGTGTCCCCCACAATCCAAAGACATGCGCTTTAGGTGAATTTAATAAACTAAAGACTAAACTAACTAAGCTGAAGGAAAATAAATGAATGAATGAAACAAGGCAGGAACGAACAAATGAAAGAATGAATGAATGAATGAATGAAACAAGGAAGGAACGAACAAACGAAAGAATGAATGAATGAATGAATGAATGGAATTAAGAAATAAAATACTTCTGTCGACAATTGAATTGTTATTGCACTGATTAATGCATTATTTTAGCCCTAACTAATGCTGTTTATAGCTAATTTTATTTGAACTTTTATTAACAATCATGTCAGAAGATTAATCCCATAACCATATTCCAGGATGACAAAGCCAGGATTTGTCAAGCTCAATCTGTGAAAGAAAGCTTTATGAATTGTCCAACCACTGACCTCAACCCCCATTAAACTGAAAAAAGCATGCAAATCTTTTTTGAATAAAACTTGTGATAGCGTATGTGGGCGTCTAAACAACACTATGACATCTGCACACTGTAATAAAAGCTCAAGATCCTTCCTCATTATCTGACCCTGAGAAGAAGGACTCTGGTAAGTCTACTCTATCACGTCCCAAAGAAGTTCAGTGGGGTCAAGCTCATTTCCTGAAGCCTTCTTTCAATATTTGAATCCACTGAATATCTGCATTGTCTCCCTGGAATAGTAATGGTGCACATCTTCTCATATGGCTGTTTAAAGGAACAAAGCTACACACAGAACCATCAAAATAACAAGGCAGAAACATTAATCACTGCATTAAAGATCCAGAATATTAAGTAATTGCTTGCTTAAATCCAAACAGCAGTGTATAACTAACATCTCTTTAATGAACATTTAACAATTAACGGAAGTCAAAACGGAAATGTACTTTGCAAGCTCTAGCATGCTCTAAAAGGCATTTTCTAACAGCTAAATACGGAACTGAAACAAGTGTATGCTATAAATAGATCGGTCTCATTATTTAAAAGCAAGGTTCCCACTTTAAGTCAGATATCAAAATTTGTGACACTTACTGATAAAAAGCTGAATTTAAATGACATCTAATGAATAAAAAAGATTTGCATTTGTACTTATAAAAAAGTGAAGCCAAGTGAATATTTTATTTCTCTAATTTACAATTGTGTGTGCATTGTTTTATTTTATCTGAGAAGTCACCTATATGTTCCCATAAGTCAGATAACACTGTTTGAGAACACTTCTGCTGTAGTACTGACACTCTCACCTCTCTTGCCTCTCCTGGTAATGTCTGATAAACTGCGGCAGCTCAGTCTGTAAATTGAAGGTTCTAGGGAGCCATGGGGGCCCCTGACCTCCCCCAGCTCTCCGCGCCACAGACGCCAAGCAGTCTTTAGTAGTAAGAACCGTCTCACATGGGAACTGGTTGAGCAGAACATGAGGCCGTTCCTCACTTAGTTTCCTAAGAGTAAATGAATCAGGTGAGCAAATGAAATGTCAGAAAATTGAATTAATAACTAAATGCCAAAAAAATTACTGATTAAGAGTCAGATTTAATAACTTGTGTTAGTCTTTTTTAGTTTAACTCTGTTTTATTGATGCATATTAGTCAGAGTTACAGTATCAATTATAAAGAATAACTAAGACATCAATTGTTCCAATCTATCAGCAGAAAACACAACTAGTTCACATTTTTGTGCCTCTCAGAATCAAATAGTATAATTAAAAATTGTTGCATCAAAGACAATGTTTAGGTCAAAAAAAAAAATAGTAGTAATAATAATAATAATAATAATAATAATAATAATAAATAAGAAATAATAATAATAATATTTAAATAAAATATAATAATAAATTAAACTAACACACATTGGGCCGTAACAGAAATGCAGAATAATATATAAATACAAATATGTAAAAGGTACAGCAGTAAAAAATATATTTACATAAAATAAATTAATAAAATTAAATAAAATTAATAAAATAAAATAAAATAAAATTAAATAAAATAAAATAAAATAAAATTAAATTAAATTAAATTAAATTAAATTAAATTAAATTAAATTAAATTAAATTAAATTAAATTAAATTAAATTAAATTAAATTAAATTAAATTAAATTAAGCCAGGGGCAAGGAAAATTACTTGTGCTAGTCTTTTGGAATTATAACTGCTGTCAGGATTTCTGTAAAACATAGTGATCTTAGAAAAATAATGATAAAAAAAACATTGGCAAAGCAGACCTTTTCTGCATGAGAGTTAAATTTGGTGATAAATAATGTGTAAAACTGCTTACCGATATTCTCGGATATGGGAGAAAGCCCAGATTATGTCAGCCTCTTCCTCATTTTCAGTGAACTGGAAGCGTGGATGTTTCAGATGATCGAAAACCTGCTTCATCTCAGTGTAAACCCTGATTTATGATACAGAAAAGGCAATCTAGTGAATACACACACATACACACACACACACACACACACACACACACACACACACGCACACACGCACACACGCACACACGCACACACACACACACACACACACACACACACACACACACACACACACACAGCAAATAAGAAACACTTAAAGCACTTCTACCAGTTTAATCACCTACTACATGTAAAATAAATAACAACAACAATAACAACAAAAGTAGCATAAAAAAGTTAAGCAAGTTACATGTCTATTCAAATTTTGTTACATTAGTTTTATTTTACATACTATTTCATACTCAATGCATGCATGTACAATAACATAATCTGTGTTATGCATTTTAATAACCATTAAAATACACATATCGATCTACACCCAGAAGAAGTGGAACATATATTCAACATATATTCACAAACATCTTTTTGAGTGATCATTAATAAAGTTGTTCATGAGTATTTAACTTAGTCATGAGTTTTTGACATCTCAGTAATTAGACTCTATATCATGTTACTTGAATAGGTTTTGCCCTTCCTCCTTTTTTATTTAAAGAGGGTTCTCTTCATAAGCAGGTTTTAGCTCTCTTTTAAAATATGTTATTTAGCGTTTAACAGAATAAAGAAACTTGTAAAGGTTTGAAACCACTAGAGTGTGAGTAAATTTACACATTTGGGTGAACTACCCCTTAAGTTAAATCCTACTTTGAGAAACTGCACTCGTTATCTGTATGTTTTGGGATATGTCCCTGATATGAGCCACTCAACCTTGAAGCAACTATGCATTCTCAATGTTTTCAGGACTAATAATCAACAATGTGAACAACTGCTTCCAAGACGGACCAGGTGACATCTGAGAACCTGCACAGAAAGGCCAATCCATGTCACTGGGGAAACATTTCTCACCTAAAAATGGCCCTAGCGGTCCCTAAATAATTATCAGAGACATGCTTTAAATGCTTTTAGATTTTCTAAGTTTGTCTGTGCTTTAACCAGCCAGAAATCTCTAACCTAAAACAAAAAAGTAGTCAGTGATCTTCTGTTATACTTCACTGTTAAAATGTTAGGACAAAAAGTCAAGACAACAAACATATTTATGTTGTTTTAACTTATTTTACTAAGTTAATCAAGTTTCAACTAAATCTTTTAAGGTATATAAAGTTTAACTTAATATTTTTGTTTTTTTGACTGATGTAAGTTGAGATGATGACTTTAAAAGGTAATTTAATTCAACTAAAAAAATGAAAGCAGCTAGAATTTTTTACAGTGTACAGAGAACACTATAGAATATAACTACATGTATTAAATGTGTATACCAATGAGAGAGGTCTGTAAACTATTTGACAGTAAACACTTCTTTATTTAAATGCATCCATAATTTAATTACATTTTTATTTGATTCCTAGAAATATTACTGTTATTATTATTTTAAGTGTTTTTAATTATTTCTATTACAATTTGTTTTTGCATTTATCATTTTATCTTTTACTGTTGCACATTTTATATATCTGTGAAGTGCCCTGAGATGCTACTTTTAAAGGAGCTATTAAAAAATAAAGTTTATTATTATTATTATTATTATTATTTATTAATAATCATTATTATTGATATTATATCTGTTCTTACATTCATCATATCTGTTTTAGGGTCTTAACTGTCAATCCCCATACAATATCTAATCACTTTGCTAAAAAAAAATGCATGAGTGAGATATTACCTCCGATACTATTACAAATATTAGGCTCCATGCATAATATAAACAACAAACACGCTGAAGTTGAACCACAACTCAAATAAACCAAAGTATGACAGAGACATCAGCCACAGAGTAAAATGACACACGCTATTAAAGAGTGCAGCTGTATTCAGAGTTGAAGTGATTGTAATTGACTGCTCGTAAAGTGATTTTCAAGCATGCAGTAAATGCTGGATGTCTGTGTACTGTCCAGATAGCTCAAATAGCCAGATTCTTTTAAATCTTCCCAGCCTTGAAAAAGGACGAGCACCTACACAAACAGCATTATAGTTGACCCTGTGACCTAAGATTTATAGATGGCTCATTCTGGGTTGGAGGGGGGTGCATTTGGGGGAGTAAAAAATTCTTGCACAGGCATGCTCTCGAGTTTCACTTCTAAACACACACACTCACACACAAATATTTTAAAAATGCATACATGTATAATGCATAAACAAAAAACAAATGAATGAACAAATGATTTAATCATTGCATGAACAAATGAATGATTAAAACATCAGTTAAAAAAAAAAAAAGAGAATATATCTCCATGGAAATTTTTTTAAAGACAATTTTTTATAGACAATATAGAAACATGTATGTCCCCTTGGGTAATTAGGCTAGTGTTTGTAAAACGATGGTTTGTTCTTTAGACTATGGGGAAAAAATTAGCTTAAAGGTAATAATAATATTGTCCCTAAAATGGTTTTTAAAAAATTGAAACTGCTTTCATTCTAGCCGGAATAAAACAAATAAGACTTTCTCCAGAAGAAGAAATATTATCAGACATGTCAGACAAGAGATAACTACTTACTAGGAGCAGTCTATGGTGCTGTTTTGGATTAGTCAATTAACTTTAGTTGTATGTTTTTGAACGGTGGGAGAAAACCGGGGGACCCGGGGGAAACCCACATGAGCACCAGGAGAACATGTAAACTCTGCACAGAAACGTCGACTGGCTTGGCAAGGACTAGAACCAGTGACGTTCTTGCTGTGAGGCAACAGTGCTAACCACTGGGCCACCGTGCCACCCATATAGGAAAGGAGGAGGAGAATGGGTGGAAGGTGGGTTTCTTCAAAATGAGATGGCTGGGGTATGGAACTTAGGGTATTTATGGTGACTTAGGAATCGTCTGATTAGGTTGAATCATGAACTGGCTAATGCAAGACCAGCTGTGTTCAATCATTCCCATGTGATTATCTTGAAATTAGTTATTAAATAAACTTCACTAAAAGTTAAGCCATGATCATATTTTACTGCTAAAATAAGCATAATCTAGAGGCCTTTGCCTTTCATATAAGATACTTCTGATACCAAATGATCAACTAGAACAGGGGTGGTCAACCCTGTTCCTGGAGATCTACCTTACTGCAGATTTCAGATGCTACCCATATTAAACAAACCTAAAACAATTAATCAGGACCAGAACACCACGTGATAATTACAGGCAGGTGTGTTTGATGTGGGTTGCAACTCAAATCTGCTGGAAGTGTTGTGAAAATTAACAGTATATGTGTAACAATATATATAATTAACAGTATATGTGTTTGTGACTGATTATATGAATGTATAATGAATGCACTCATTACTTCAATGCCATATGATGCTTAGACTATATATAACTTTATTCTATTGGAAGTGTAATCTGTCCTACTGAAGTTTCAGATACATATCTCAGCATTATCCATGTAAGTGATGTTTTACCTGACTTCTACCTTATAATTTCAGCTTCTATTAGGAAAATAGGCTATGAGATATGATATGCCTAAAGGGAGATGGTTATTAGATCATTACATGCCCTGCTGTCCTCAAGGGGCACCCACACCAGAGCACCCGTATCATCCCAGAGATCATAAAGAGGACCATAGAGGGGCTATTATCCATAAGACACAAAGGACTTATCTACAGATGACATGGTAAGGTTATCCTTGGGTTAAATAACAATTAAAAACTATACTAAGGGTATACGTCAGCCTGGTCTGGGGAGCAGGATGCAGCTGGGACACAGAAATTAAGACTAATGATCAAACTGTAGATATTGGTGAGATGTGATGTATGTGATATTGATCATAAGGGAGGAGGACAGAAAGAGGCTGATCAGTGGGACATATGATCATATCGCCTCTGTTGTTGCAAACTGCGTTTGTGACAATAAACGCTTCAACCTGAGTAACTCAGAACGACTTCAGACTTCTTTTGTAGACTTTGGTTATTTTCTGAATAATATCTAAGAACCAGAACGGATTTCCACAACAGAAGGTGGCTCTCCAGGAACAGGGTTGGCCACCCCTGAACTAGAAGATATTATTTGTTGTTCCTAAAACTTGGTTAGACTTTTGTGCCTTTTTAACATTCTAAAAATACAAGCAAAATAAATCTGACAAACAAATAATGCACAAACAGTTTTAAATGAAAAACCTTTCTACAAAATACAATAAATTAAAAAACTAGAGAGTTGCAAACACCAAAATGAAGCAATACTTGGCATCAAACACAACAACTTACTTCAGCACTTTTCCATCCGGTACACAATAAGGCTGGATGTCTACGGGAAGCTTTTCTTTGTTCTCCTGTAGAATAGTCTACAAAATAAAGAGATATAGATATAGAGAAAACTTCAAATAGACAAAAAAAAAACAATCCATCATATTTATATTTAAATTCACTCACTTCATAGTAAAGGTCAGACGGTTCCTGCACGTCATCGCTCACAGCATCCAGTTCTTCAGGCAGCCACGGTAGCAGTCGGCATCTCCTGACTAAAGGGTCTGTCTCTCCATACGCAAAATCACGTGTCACCTCAACTGACAAATGTGTAAAGACATTTATTCATATACATTAAGTAGTCTGACTTTCCTTCCTTTCTCTTTGTATACATTACACAGTTAGGCCTTATGTGACTACTTTAACGTCGGTTTATCATTAGACAATATCCTAATCCATGTATGGTGACATAACGAACTGCATGGCCTGGTTGGAAGTGAGACTGAAATATAAACGAGTAAAATTAGCTTCCAAAAACAAAGATGGGGAACAAAGTTTAGGCAGGATATTTATAGTAGTTTTAGAATGATCTGATAGGCTAGCTAATGATTAGCGATAAGGATCAGCTGTAGGCGATCATATCACGTGCTCCTCTTGAAATTAGTTTGTGAAACTTCACTTATCATTCCATTTACAGAACAAATGCTGAAACAGCAATTCCTGACAACTAAAACTCACCGATTTGAACTGAACAGCTGCTAACAGATGTTTGTTAACGCTTTAGGAGAATTTCTGATGCATATAGAGGAACTTTTATTATGTACTCATTATTATGTAATCGCTATTCAATCATGAGACATAACCACTATTAACACACAGGTTTCTACTAAAATATACTGTTTAATCCTTGCAGACTGACATGCAATTGAAGCACAGCAAGTCATGCGCCTAAAGTGGAACATGAGAGTGTGACAGAGCATATGCAATACATTCAGACAATGTATGTGTTGTCCAAGACAAAAACAAGCCTCAATAAAATAACATACACAAAGAGAATCATTTAGAAAGCATGGAGACAACCTCTAAATCACATGCAACACATGATGGTTGCCGTAAGCACACGCTATATGTCAACTAAAGCATGACTTTAAGATATGTAACAAACAAGTTTTTGCTGATTCCCAGCAAGCAGAACAGAAAAACATCCAGCACCCAATTAAAAAGCTAGAATTCTATTGGAGCCGGGAAAGGCGTGATGTTACATCAGAACTCGTGACAACTGTGAACAAGAAACAGTATATAAGCTGTGGGTTTTTGCACATTAGGTAAGAGAGAGCTTGATCGACCATCTCTGCTGTACCAATAAACTGCTTAAACTTGAGAACTTCGAAGACCTCAGCTTCCTTTTTGAAACATAGAAGACATTTGTTGAGATCCAGAGCAACTTGCCACTACAATGTATGTCAAAAGATTTTACTATTGCATCTTTATATTTATCAGCACATATTCACACATATTTGTAACTCATTTTACTCTCATTTATATGCTTATTTAGGTGACTTATTATTATGCATTATGTATTTTATTATTACCCCATACCTGTGGCATTATTAGTGGCATTTTTGTGTGCATCGTTATTCTAATTTATTTATGCATGCTTTGGTATATAAAAAGTCACTCTGTGCAAATGCAGTCAGGGATGAAAAAAGAAGAGTGCAAGATGAAGTAGCACAATGGGAACAGATGTATAGAAGTAAGGTCAAGAGGGCACTTGCGTTCTGTTTTACGTGCAACTTATGCTCGTGCAAGTGCCCACGCTCAACTGTGAACCGTCATGAGGTGCTTAACCAGCAGTCGGACATTTCCGATATCCTATGATCAAGATCCATCCATGCTGCCGTCGACTGAACCTTAAGTTGCTGGCCTATGGGTCGAGGACATAGAATTGCTGCTGACATCTGTACAACTGTATCCGCCACAGGTGGGGTAAACACAGATTAACTTTCCATGACCTTTAAGATGAGAAATTCGGTAGAAACAAAGAGATATGATGTATGTAATGTATGTGACATCCAAGAGAGAAAGAACATGCCCGCAGACACTCAAATCGTTGTTACTGATACTGTAACTATAAACTGCTTCTTTATTTTTTGTACTGATTTCTTTATTTTTAAGAAAAACTTTTTTTTTCCACAACAACTCTAAAAACTGGGATTTCTGTGGAGAAAAGAAAAAATGGAGGAGATTTGATTAATGGGAAGTATATGGCAACCAAAAGAAAAAGAAGGTATATCCTCAGACGCTCAATCGACCCGTCTCGGTTATTGCTGATGCTGTTCCAATAATGGCTCTATTTTAACGATCTAGACGCAAAGTCTACATTAAGGGTGGGTCCAAATCCACTTTTGCTATTTTAAGGATTGAAAGATACGGTTTAAGCCCCGGCGCATGGTCTAACAAGGTTGTGCTTATTCTCTTAATGAGCTATGGGTGTGTTTTGAGTATAACATGCATAAAACCAATTAGAGTCTCATCTTCCATTCCCTTTCAGAGTCAGTTGCATCATGCTATGGCACATTTGCTATTTACATGGCTTTGTAGGTGGAAAAACTGAATGCTTTACTAGCCAGAAAACAGTTAAACAAACAATCTGCAGCATGAGGATAAAAACAAGCCTCTTCAATTCAGCTGCTTTACTTTCTCTTTACTTTACTTTTACTCTTTACTTTACTCTTTTACTTTTGTGGATAAGGTGTTGTACACACTCCACTGAAGACATCCATTAGCCTACATATTTAATTTTGTTTGGTAAGTGCAAAGATTTGTTTCAAAACTATTTCTAAATTTAGTTCTAATTTGCAGCAAATAGATAAATGAATAATAATAACGAAGTGTGGTCAAAAACGGAGTTATATCCAAACATACATCCAATTCTTATGCCTCATATAGCGACACGTACGTCTCCAAAACCCGACAGGTGGACAAATGTAAACTTGTTTTTATTAAAACAAATATAAATATGCATATAATAAATATTACTACTAATAATAATAACATGCAATGCAAATGGTCATGAATAAACTGAAAAAAGCCCCCTGAGATGAAGAAGGCATGGAGGCAGTGGTTTTATTATTTGTGTAGAAAATAATTAATTTTTTTAACATTTTAATCCTAAAGACCTGCATAGGCGCATAACTAACGCGCTCTGTGCAGGACTTTAGTTGGTCAATGACACAGTCTATTTCAGCTTCTCCAAAAATGCACCTTAACACAGAAAGGAA
>NC_141024.2:9470000-9490000 GCF_052040795.2 Danio rerio
GACTGCCACAGCACATCAGTTAACTATCCACAAAAACAACCCTTTAGCTTGTTTACAGATAAGTACACAAATGCACCACGCACTCACATAAAAACATACACGCTACTAGAGCATTTACCCAAGTTATGCTTTTGAACTAAAAATACTACATGCAGGAGCAAAGGTTCACCAAAAAGAGCTATGGGCTCC
This sequence comes from Danio rerio, assembly GCF_052040795.2. Taxonomy (NCBI): domain Eukaryota; kingdom Metazoa; phylum Chordata; class Actinopteri; order Cypriniformes; family Danionidae; genus Danio; species Danio rerio. Next base: position 9,470,190 of record NC_141024.2, read on the forward strand.
CCAAAAAAGCAAATACGGAGCATTTCTGTTTCCCTGATCCTAAATTTGTTTCACTCTAGCTCCTGAATGGCTCTATCATTCTCCTCCCTCGACTATCTTCTCCATTGGAGATTGGCTGAATGACATACAAATCCAGTTAAAATGTTTAATATAATGATATATAGAATCATGGATAGAATTAGATAGAAGGGATGGACAGTACACCAGATTCAGAGCTTGATGGAATGAAAAATAATGACAGAGCAAATGGTACATTGGATATAACAACAGAAAAAAGACAAGAATGTCAGACAGAATAGGATAGATAGATAGATAGATAGATAGATAGATAGATAGATAGATAGATAGATAGATAGATAGATAGATAGATAGATAGATAGATAGATAGATAGATAGATAGATAGATAGATAGATAGATAGATAGATAGATAGATAGATAGATAGATAGATAGATAGATAGATAGATAGATAGGAAAGCATGGCGAGCAGAACTAAAGAATAGAATAACTGGTCAAACAATAAATAGAACAGAGGAAGGTAGACAGAAAGAAAGAATGAAAAAACAGTGAGATATAGAACAAAAACCTGAACAAATGATAGACAGAATGACAGAAGAAAGAACAGATAGAACGACAGCAAGACTGACAAGAACTACAGAAAGAGGTAAAACGAAAGAAGATGATAGAAGAAATGACAAAGAACTATAGAAAGAGAATAAAATGGACAACAGAACAAATGATGAATAGAACAACAGCAAAAAATACTAAAAACTATAGAAAGATAGAAAATGAGATAGAATGATGAACAGAGTAAATGAGAGAATGATAACGTATAGAACAAAGAGCAGAACATCAGAGTGATAGACAGAATGATGGATGGATAGAAGGATAGAATTATAAAAATATGGAATGATAGAACATACGATGGATGGATGGATGGATGGATGGATGGATGGATGGATGGATGGATGGACGGACGGACGGACGGACGGACGGACGGACGGACGGACGGACGGACGGACGGACGGACAGACAGACAGACAGACAGACAGACAGACAGACAGACAGACAGACAGACAGACAGACAGACAGACAGACAGACAGACAGACAGACAGACAGACAGACAGACAGATAGATAGATAGATAGATAGATAGATAGATAGATAGAAGGATGGATGGATGGATGGATGGATGGATGGATGGATGGATGGATGGATGGATGGATGGATGGATGGATGGATGGATGGATGGATGAAGAGACGGACGGACAGACAGACAGACAGACAGACAGACAGACAGGCAGGCAGGCAGGCAGGCAGGCAGAAAGACAGACAGACAGACAGACAGACAGACAGACAGACAGACAGACAGACAGATAGACAGATAGATAGATAGATAGATAGATAGATAGATAGATAGATAGATAGATAGATAGATAGATAGATAGATAGATAGATAGATAGATAGATAGATAGATAGAAGGATGGATGGATGGATGGATGGATGGATGGATGGATGGATGGATGGATGGATGGATGGATGGATGGATGGAGAGACGGACGGACAGACAGACAGACAGACAGACAGACAGACAGGCAGGCAGGCAGGCAGGCAGGCAGAAAGACAGACAGACAGACAGACAGACAGACAGACAGACAGACAGACAGACAGACAGACAGACAGACAGACAGACAGATAGATAGATAGATAGATAGATAGATAGATAGATAGATAGATAGATAGATAGATAGATAGATAGATAGATAGATAGATGCTGCATGCAATGATTCCTTTCATTCATATTTATAAACAGACCGACCAAAGACAAAACAAAACAAACAAACAAACAAACAAACAAATAAACACAATAAGACCACAGAAGATCGTCAGACAAAATAACCAACACAACAAGCCAAACACAAAACAAAAACTATTAAAATTAAAGATAAAACAACCCAACCATAGACAGTACAACAGAAACAACGTCAACAAATAAAACCGCTACAAATCTAAACGTATAAAGCAGTGAACAAGGCTTTTAAGAGCAGGCGAGGGTTCAGAGGAGGGGGAAGAACTCTCCTCTCCACATTCCACACGTGATTGTGAAGGACATCAAAGATGCGATTACGAAGCAGCCCACACTCATTCATGAGCGCGAGTGTGCCAACCGCACAGATCTGCGGAGTGTGTGGGCATCTGCCCGCCTCGACGTGGACAGGCATCATTAGTTAATTCTGACAGGCGGAATGAGAAAGCACAAGAGGGTCGCATGATCTACACATACACAACACTACTGGCTCTAGCAGGCATTTGACCTGCATGCAACATCCACACACACAAACAGACATGCCCGCTGGATGCCTGGCACCCAAGACTTCAACTTCCACCTCTGACCCTTAGCTCTATGCTGGGCTACAACCGTCAGACAAGTACAGATGAGAAATGATGCCGGATCTACTATTCTGAATGATGATTGAGTGCATTTGATGCATAAAAAAAATTTCATGGGACATTATAAGATTTGACTAATGTTAGTAACAATAATAGAGCTGGCCAAATGACAATGATTGATGTTTAATGTTATCAAATGATTTGGCACATATGGTCTAGAAATATTGTTATATCATATAAATAAATGTAGTATTTGTGTATGCTTTAACTTGTTGCTTGAATCAGGAATAATTTCAACTTAATATAATATAATATAATATAATATAATATAATATAATATAATATAATATAATATAATATAATATAATATAATATAATATAATATAATATAATATATTATAATATAAAATAATATACTATAATTTAATATAATATAATATAAAATAATAAGTATAATATTGTTAATATAATATAATATAATATAATATAATATAATATAATATAATATAATATAATATAATATAATATAATATAATATAATATAATATAATATTATAATATAATATAATGGCACAATTCAAAATGCATAATGTTACACCTATAGTAAGATAAACAAAACTTAAACACATAAGAAATTTTTTTTATGTATTTATGCCTTTTTTGCAGCTTAAAGTGTCTATAAATTAGTTCCAAATTACTAAACTCAAAATTTAATTGTGTTATTCAAGATTCGCCTCTCTAACATTTGAATAATGTTGATGTAATTTATAAATATCTAGTTTTATTTTTGTGTAACTGTTTTAACTTTAGTGTTTATTTATGCCTTACTTGCAGTCGAATAGAATAGAATAGAATAGAATAGAATAGAATAGAATAGAATAGAATAGAATAGAATAGAATAGAATAGAATAGAATAGAATAGAATATACATTTTTTTGTTTTGGGATTGGTAGATGCTGTAGATACAATAATAGAACGATAGATAGATAGATAGATAGATAGATAGATAGATAGATAGATAGATAGACAGACAGACAGACAGACAGACAGACAGACAGACAGACAGACAGACAGACAGACAGACAGACAGAGATGGATAGATAGATAGATAGATAGATAGATAGATAGATAGATAGATAGATAGATAGATAGATAGATAGATAGATAGATAGATAGATAGATAGATAGATAGATAGATAGATAGATAGATAGATAGATAGATAGATAGAACGATAGATAGATAGATAGACAGACAGACAGACAGACAGACAGACAGACAGACAGACAGACAGACAGACAGACAGACAGACAGACAGACAGACAGACAGACAGACAGACAGACAGACAGACAGACAGATAGATAGATAGATAGATAGATAGATAGATAGATAGATAGATAGATAGATAGATAGATAGATAGATAGATAGATAGATAGATAGAGATAGATAGACTCACCGTCGGAGCGATGGATACAGGTGTGCTGGTTGTCGCTCAGGAAGAACCCGTCTTTACACTGGCACTCATAACTGCCCATAGTGTTGACGCAGATCTGCTGACATCCGCCGTTGTTGTCCAGACATTCGTCTACGTCTAGAGAGACACAAGCGCAGACGGTCAGCACAAAACACACAAACACAGTCAACCAAGCACAAAGATCTGGCCAAAACCCCTCTGCGTATACCAAGGCCACTTCAGCTCAGGTATTTGCAAGCATGTTTGTTTACCCAGAGTTCACTTCCTTACTGAAGAATGTCGATTAAATGAATAGTTTGATGTTTCGCTTTTCAAACACATCAAATAAAACAGCATGGAAAAACAAAAACCTCAAGAACACTAAAAGAATATCAGTCATCCAAAGCCTCGGTAGCATTGGCTAAATTGTTTAAAACGCACGACTGGATGAAAGTATCCTGCAAATAAACCTGCTGTCCGGTCTGTATGCATGTTTGCCCATTGCTGGGTATTTGACAGCTCTATAAACGCCATTGTGGGTAAGCTGGTTTGAGTAACAGCGTGACACTGGAGACCAGTTACACACATGAGTGAGTTTTATGTGGCCTTTGCATGGTGACGGATTCAGCAGCCCATAATTCCCTCTCAGGGGTGCTATTATGTCTCAATGTCTCGCTGTATCGACACTCTTCATGTCAATTGCTGTATTTTTTTGTTTCTTTTGTTTTTTCTGCTATGTGGCACGCCATTCTTGTAGGATATTTATGACTTAAGGCAGGGGTGTCAAACTCAATTCCTGGAGAGCCGAAACCCTGCACAGTTTAGTTCCAACCCTGCTCCAACACACTTACCTGTAGGTTTCAAACAAGCCTGAAGGACTCAATTAGTTTGATCAGGTGTGTTAAATTAGGGTTGGAACTAAACTGTGCAGAGCTACGGCCCTTTTGGAACTGAGTTTGACACCTCTGACTTAAGGGGATGGTTCGCCTAAAATTGTAATTTGTATTTCATTTAGTCTCCCTCAGGCCATACAAGATGTTTATGTCCTGTACATTGTAAAACTAAACCATTGGATCAACTTAAAATATTAAGTTATTAAGATTTTAATTTCGATGCGATTCTACTTTAAAGTCATTGTGTAAAATAATGCAGTGATATTTATTGAAATGCAGTAAGCATTTGACCAAAAGTGCACCTAACAAGTGTATGAATAATACAAATGTATACAAATATGTGTATCTCTATGAAAATCCTTAGGAGATAAAGTGCAAGGTAGAAATGGGGTAACTAGTATAGGGAGTACATACTGGCTCAATGCAACTAATGAGAATACAATACAAGTGCATGAAGTAAGATGGATGGATGGATGGATGCATGGATGGATGGATGGATTATTTATTATTATTATTATTGTTGTTGTTGTTGTTGTTGTTGTTATATTATTATTATTATTCATATTTAAATTTTTTATAATATTATTATTATTTACATTATTATTATTTATATTATTTTTATCATTAAATAATTTTCATATTATTATTATTATTATTATTATTATTATTTATATAATATTATTATTATTTATTTATATAATAATAATAATAATAATTATTATTATTATTATTACTATTATTATTTATATTATTATTATTTTTATCATTTATATTATTATTTTATTATTATTATTATTATATTATTATCATTGTTATTATTATTATAATGCTTATTATTATTATTATTAGTTATATTATTATTATGATTACTATTATTATAATTAATATTTATATTTATATTGTTACTTTTAATATCATTATTATTATTATTATTATTATTATTTATATTATTACTATTATTAATATTATTTATAATATTCTATGTGGTTATTAATATTACTATTTATATAATAATAATAATAATAATTATTATTATTATTATTATTATTATTATTATTATTATTATTATTATTATTATTATTATTTTATTTTTACCACTATTATAATTCATATTATTATTACTATTATTGTTATTAACACACACACACACACACACACACATATATATATATATATATATATATATATATATATATATATATATATATATATATATCAACACTTTTTAGTAGCACTCTCAGGCTTTTAAACTCTACAGTGCAGTTAAAAAAAGCTTTGGATCCAAGGACAGACAGGGATGCCTCTGTGGATGAAGGCATAAAGACCCCCTCTCTTGAAGCGTACAGTAGTTAATAGGACAGTTAAGGCCTTGCTGTCCCGAACGGTGTTAACGAGACGCCTCTGCGGATGCTAAAATAAGAGTCATGTCGCAAGGTAAAGCCAGGAGCCACATAATAAACCACTGTGACCAAATTAAACTGAAAAAAGTGGTTGTGTTTGCATGTTGAGGATGAGTTTATGTGTTTGCATGTCCTGCATTTGCACATGTATTTCAGCTAATGCATTCATATAGAGAAGGCATTAATGAAGTCTAAAAAACTTACATGCTAAACAGATGATAGTGAAGTGTGATTTTGTACCACAACGCTTGGGCGCTAATGGCTGTAAAGGTCTTCACACACACAAATAAAGAGCTTGTAAAAGTTGCTGCCTCTCAACACACTCCAAACAGACAGGGCAGTAAACACACACAAACTATCTAGCTATCTTTATCCTTTCAATTCAATTCAATTCATGTTTATTTAGCGCTTTTGCAATGTAGATTGTTTCAAAGCAGCTTATCAAAAACAAAACACACACAAAAACATGACAAAGTGTAGAAACAGACGCCCAAATCTCTATCTACAAACAATGGACAGTCACTTTCAGCATGTTTAATGATGATAATTCACTTATGATAGTGGAAGAAATCTGTGTGTTTCTATTCCACACCTGATTTAATGAATATTTGATCCTGTGTACAACATTCATTGTTTTACAAGTGGCTTATGCTACGTTCTAAACAAGATTCAATCAGAAAAAAATAGGCTGACACACAAATGAGAAGAAAAAAAGATAAATGAAACATAGCAAACAGCTCCATTATGTCTCCAAAACTATTAAAGAGCAAACTCTGAGCAATAAAATGTTCCTCCGGGAAAGTGTTGCCATGTAACACTGTAAATACACACGCTTTTTGTAGTTGCATTTCACCCCGCAGCACATTGTAAGTAATTTGCCATCGTCGTTTACAAGTGTTTACTGAATTAATTAAACTTTGTGGTGCTACTAAAAAAAAAGGCATGTTGCTATCAATTTGGTTGTCACCTCTTTCTTTCCACTTTCTGTTTACAGTTTTTTCTTTACTCCCTAAAACACTGAAACATCTCTCTTTCTTCTGCTGCTAAACCAGAAATCAAGTTAGCATAAGCCTAATTATTAGTCTTTCCCAGCAGGCACCGGATGTCACACAGATGTAAAATTAACGTTGAACTTAAAATGTTGGTTGTATAAGAATAAGGTAGACGACAAAACCCAACGTCAGATTGAGGTCAGAGTCCGAAATCAAAATGAATTATTATGAAATTATGATGTTAAGCTGATGTTGGATTTTAGTTATCATTTCTTATGAGTACGTGTCAGTGTTTGACGTCAAAATGATGTTGCTTTGCTATGTTGAAGGTTAGATTGATGACAAAATTTCCCAAATTTCACTTAAGATCAATGTCAAGTGATGTTAGACTTTGATTTTGTATGGATGTCATGCTGTGACGTAAAAAAAAAAAAAAGGAATTTTAGTTAGTTAATGCCACAACCTAAAACCAACCAAATATCAATGCCAGATGACGTCGGTATTCGATGTTAGCTGACGTCAGTATTAGACAGCAAAATGACTGTCACGCTGGTAGACAAGGAAGACAGAGGAGGTTACCTTTTCACAAGTTTTATTAAAATCAAAGTCACTAATCACAATGGGAGTTCAAAGGGTTGATGTATATGCTGTTGTAATGTTCATACACAGCAATGTAAGTATCAATAGTGTGGCATTAGATCTCACTAGAAGTTTGCTCGCTGTACACACAGTGAGAGAGCATACAGATTTACAGTTCATCTAGTAGGTAGTGGGTTTACGGAATAAACACACCTCAAGTGTAAGCATTCGATCTCACAAGGTGTTCGCTCTCATTAACCACTGCAGGTGAATACTCAGATACACAGTTCATCAGGTTGGTGGTGAATCTTCTGGTAAACAACACACAAGTGTAGGCTTTCCACTAGATCGGTGAGAAGGATCAGTAAGCAGATAAAGATCATCCGTAGGTGAGTTTACAAGCACACAGTTCATCAGAGTGATAGCAGATCTTCTAGTAAACATCAGACAAGAATAATCACTTCCCTTGATCAGTATGAAGGACTCGAAGACGCATAAGGAACATCCATGGAAGAAGGTGAGAAGAAGAAGAAGGAGCAAAGGTGAAGACAACCATCTGACTTCAATATCGGTCAACGAGTAAACCGAGAAGGTGGGTCTTTATAGTGTCCATAGGTAATGGGGAACAGATGCAAGTCGTTAGAAGTCTGGTAAAGGTTCACGGGATAGGATGGAGGTGGTATGTGAGGGAGAATGTTGATTGGGTGAGCAGGAAGGGATGTGACAATGACATTCGATTTTGGTCGCAACCAAAATAGAACTAAAGATTAACATCATATGATGTTGTGTGCCTGGTACGAGAGCTGTCACTGGAGTGGTGCCTTTTCAAAAGGTACACATTTTGTAGCTAAAAGGTGCTTATTAATACCTCAAGTGGACATTTTAATGCCTAAAATGTACAAAAGTGTACCTCTTGAAATTTCAATAAACTAATATAAAGCTTTAAGGTACCAATATGGACCCTTTTGGCCACTGAGTGGTACGGTTCGGTACGCTTTTTATGGCCGTTTCCACTGTCAAAAGTTACCAAAAGGCGAACCGTACCGCACAACCTTTTGGGTACCCTTTAGAAAGGCTACCTAGCACAACAAAAGGGTACCAAAACATGGAGCAAGACGCACAGCTGAATGCTATTGGTTTACAGAGAAGCATCACTAGCTTGTGCACAAGCCAGGAGAATAAAAACAAAGGAAGCACCATTTTTAAATACGCAGCTGAAACATTACACTGTAATAATACATACATATACTAACGAGCCATGGTTGACCTGAGCTTAAACAAACCTTGTTGTCTTCTTGATGAACAGTCACAAAGCCAAGAAGAAGAGCAGAATCTCCCTTCTGCCCTGTTGTTGTTTAAGAGTCTGTCTAAAGCGCGAGCGGTTTCACTTTCTCGAGAGAGATCTTGTGCGCATCTATTTTTGAAATAACAAACTTCTTGAGCTGATGATAATTACGTGGCCATTATTATTGAAGTGCTTCTGACATCCGATTCTTTCAGAAACGCGAAAGTGAAACGCGAAAAAAAACAAAGGAGACTCCAGAAAAAAGCAAAGGAGCAAATGATTCTTTCAGCAACCTGAAAGATGAACAAACTGCTGTGGTTAACTATTATCATCACCTTTTGGGCTATTATGAACTCGAAATTACTTTCTAACAGAGATTACATGTGCTGGTGAATATTAAAGATACAGATGAGAAGTTTGCACTGACTGTGGGCTATATTTTGTGTTGTTTTTGAACCCAAATAAGGACTAAAAGTATGCTGTGTGTAGTTTTTCTGTAATTGGTAACATATTGGAGACTGTAAGCATCTGTATGTGTTTATAGATGTTGCATTTATTTATTCATTTCACATAAGTGCAGAATTACCGTAGGCTATTTTAATTTATAATACACAAGGTTTTAAGTTTTTAAAGTATCTGTTTGTGAGAAGTGCTACCCATTTGATATGTGTACAGTTTTACTCTGACATTTCATCAAGCGAGAATGACGTTGACTAAAACTTTCTGTCATACCATTAGTACCCTTTCGGCAGTGGAAACGCAAGCCTGATAAAGGTGACCCGTACCGACCTGTACTGTACCGTACCACAACATTTAAATACAAATGAAAAAGTACCACCCCGGTGACAGCTCTTGTACCATTATTTCTGAGAGTGTATATAAATTATACTATTTTTCTTCACTCCCTGAAACTCTGAAACATCTCTCTTTCTTCTTTTGAGAAAAAATGCAACGATACGTCACATATGACCACCCAATAACAAGCTTTTATCTCCGTATCTCATGCAACAATCTAGTTGTAGTGGCTTGTCAGGTTGCGGACGAGCGTAATATTTGATAAGAGGATTTGGACTTCCCGGCTGAGCGAATATTTAGTTGCGAGCGTGTTGTGCGCCTGTTTTAATGTAGGAATGGAAACAGATATCATCAGTGTGACAGCACGCTCTCACTTTAAAAGAAGGGAGAAAAATAACATTTCAGCTGTCATCTCTCAATTAAGGCCCTCTCTGCCAAAATGTTAAACAAGAGCGCTGGCAATCCCGGGCCTGCGAGTTTGAACTAGAATGCTTTTGTTTTGTTTGATTGCTCTTGTGTAAACTTTAATTTGGAGGAGATCTGAGATGACATGATACAACAGGGAGAAGGAGAGAGTAGATGAGGGAGAAGGCCATTGAGAGAGACCGAAGAGAAACAACAATCAAAGGGTAAGAGGAGAGAGTTAAACAAAACAGGAGTCATGAGAAATAAAATGAGCTACTCAAAATGGGACAGAAATGAAACAGGGAGCGAAGTGAATTCAACTCAGCTGATGTAAACAGAGAAGCAAAGTGAAATAAACAATCAAAGCAAAGTAAATAGAAAAAAGAGAGTGGAAATTGAAGAGGATTAAATTAATTTAGATTAAAACTGAAGGACAGTATTTTGTTCATTCATTCATTCATTTTCTTTCGGCTTAGTCCCTTTATTCATCATAAGTAGCCACAGTGGAATGAACAGAAAAGTGTACAGGACAGAAGTGAAACGAACTCAAAGTGAACAGAAGTGCAAAAATGTTGACAGAACAAAGGTTGAATCAACTCAAAGGGAATAAAACAGAAATGTAAAAAAGTAAACAGAACAAAACTCAAAGTGAACAGAAGTGAAATGAACTCAGAGTGAACAAAACAGAAGTGAAATGAACTCAAAGTGAACAGAAGTGAAATGAACTCAGAGTGAACAAAACAGAAGTGAAATGAACTCAAAGTGAACAGAAGTGAAATGAACTCAAAGTGAACAGAAGTGAAATGAACTCAAAGTGAACAGAAGTGAAATGAACTCAAAGTGAACAGAAGTGAAATGAACTCAAAGTGAACAGAAGTGAAATGAACCCAAAGTGAACAGATGAGAAGTGAAATGAACTCAAAGTGAACAGAACAGAAATTAATTCAACGTGAACAGAAGGAAGTGAAGTGAAATTAACTCAAAGTGATCAGAAATTAAATGAACTGAGTGAACAGAAGTGAAATGAAATCAAAGTGAACAGAAAGAAGTGAAATGAACTCAAAGTGAAAAGAAGGAAGTGAAGTGAAATGAACTCTAAGTGAACAGAAATGTAGCGACATCAACAAAAGCAAAGCCAACCGAAACAAACAAAACAGAACAAGACAAAACAAAAGAGAAGTGAACTTCAAAAATCAAATGAAACTTGAGTGAAGAGAACAGAACAAAAGTGAAGCACAGTCAAGTAAACTGAACTGAAGCAAAAGTGAACAGAAGAGTGACCTGATTTGAACTGAACTAAAATCAAGTGAAGCGTACACAACAGAAGAGAAACACGCTCACGTTTAAAGCTGTTTAATTCCAACTACTCAGGCTTTCTCCTCCCACTCTGATGTTGGAGCGAGAGTGGAAAAGCAGCCAAAAGATAAATAAACAGCAGCAGCAGCGCAGGCATTCATAAAAAAAGGACCAAATGATCAACACATTGAGTCCAGCTGCCTGTACAGAGAGAGAAAACAAATAAGAATGGAAATGAAAAAGACAGAGGAACTGCAGTAAATGGCTCTTTAATCAGCCCCCCATTAGCCAATCTTAAATCAATTAAAGCTTCAACTTGTTAACATGTGGCGATCTGAAATGACTTCCTACACAAGACAAGCCGCAGCGCTGATTTCCGTACCCTTTCAAAGAGCTTGCGGTTTGGTTAGCGCTCAGTGGGTTTGTTTGAACACAGGCTCTGAGAGTGTGTGTGAGCGTGTGTGTTTATGCATAGCAAAATCAAAAAATCACAAAGGCAGGCATGAATTTTGTTGCTCGTTCAAACTACTTATGTGAAATGAGAGGAAACAACACAATTCTTGAGTTTTTTTGGGGATAACTTAGTTGGTTTATGTTCAATGTTTTATGCATTTTTAGCGTACAGTTTTTACTCAACACGTGCTATCACTCTTCAAGTTTTAAACATGGATTTAAAACTGAACACTTTTATTAAAATAGCTGAAAACAATCCCAAGAACAGTGAGTAGAAAATCTGCCTGTGCAGATCGCTAACGGACTACAAATCTGCTAGTATATGGATTAAAAGCAACAGTCAACACAGGAGCAAACAGATGTATATGGGCAATCCAGAGTAGTGGTCAATAAACAGGCAGATGGTTAAAAAGGCAGGCAGCAGACAGTAATAAACAAACAAACAAGGTGAGGATCAAAAACACGGCAAGACAAGGCAAGGAAAACACATCGTAATGTTCACACTTCAGTATAACAAGACTCGATAACTTCTGTATGTTTGTTTGCTGTATAAATAGTCTAGTAATCAGTCCATGAGCAGCTTCTGCTGTGGGAGTGTAATTAATGGAGACTTGGAGCAGGTGTGTGTGTGTTGCATGACTGGAATTTGTAGTCCATATATCAAATCATTCACATTAATAGTAAAAACTAAAACCAAGCAGCTTAATTTAATTTTTGTTTAGTAGTTACTGTTACTACTTATTACTATTTATGCGGCTAATGCCCTTCCATTCGCAACACAGTACTGGGAAACACCCATACACTCTTGCAATCATACAATATGGACAATTTAGCTTACCCAATTCACCTATAGCGCATGTCTTTGGACTGTGGGGAAACCTGAGCACCTGGAGGAAACCCACATGAACACAACAGGCAAACTCCACACAGAAATACCAACTGGTCCTTCCGGGACTCGAAACAGCAACCTTCTTGCTGCGAGGTGACAGTGCTAACCACTGAGACACGGTATCGCTTTCACTTAATTTCTCTATTAAAAATAATGCTTTGTTTATTTAAGTCCAGTCAGTATAACCAAACACAATGGGACTCAAAAGAGGATGTATAACCATTTCAATGAGTGTCGCAGCAAAGGGTTTAAATACTTAGGACCATATGATATTTACAGCCTGATCTGACGAGAAAACGTAAGTATTTTGTCAGTTTAGTGGCTAATTCGTGCAAATTTGTGCAAGTTCAGTCATTTGAAAATGTACAATTTTAAAGAGGTAGCGTGGCCCCTAAACCAAACCGTCATTGGGGGATAAGCAAATTGTAGTAAATTGTACAAATGAAATCATATGAATTCATATGAATTGGCCACTAAATCAAAAAGTTATGAATTTCCGTGTGCTGGATAAGTTTGCAGTACATTCCGCCTTGACGACCCCTATATATATGTATAAATGTCTGTGTATGTATATATATATATATATATATATATATATATATATATATATATATATATATATATATATATATATATATATATATATATATATATATATATATAAACATTTTTGGCCAGATTATTATATTTGCTGGATAACTTGATTAAAATAACTTAATGTAATGTAATGTTTTTAAAATATATTTTTGGCATATTTAATAAATGTCTACTCAAACAATCCTGTTAGCTCGACTTATTTTAGCTTAAAAATATTTCTACACTTCCAAAATTGTATTGATTGCAAATATTACAGTATATTACAGTTTTTTTATACTAGTTTAATTCAAATAATAATATTGTAATTTAGAGAATTTATTCTTTCTTTTTTCCCTCTCTTTTTTCAGGAATTGACCATTGGTCAGAATGACAAATGTTTTTATTTGTGGTCAGGGTCGTTTATTTGTCATCCACCAAAGAGTGATCTGGTAACTGATCTGAAGTTAAACATTGCTGTCAAAAATGAATATAAATAACATTGCACTTTTTTTATTTTACGCCAAACAAAAAATTCCTAAATGACTACATTTGTATATTAAATTTAAAGGAAATGACATCAGTATTCATCACCTTCACATTCATCCAAACAAAATCTACCTGACAGAAATCATTAATTATATGTAAGCGAACGAGAAAAGGTTAAGCAATACATACTCAGAGAAAATGAAATAGAAAGAGAATGTCAGAAGAACAAAAAAAAGAGAGATTACAGGAAAAGGTCATGATAAACATGATTCATTTAACCTTTGGAGAAGGTCAATAGTTCTAGTGGTTTCACTTCCTTCTGAACTTGCCATAATGCGCGCAGATGCCATTGAGAAACATGAGTGGTGCCTTGACAACGCATCATATGACGTTAAAGCTCCAATGAGAACGAATGAGGTTTTGAAGGAGCAAACAAACACACACAAGATGATGTGTGAATGAGAAACATCGACATTATGCAGACAGGAGAGAAATGCATGAGGAGGAAACATGACCAAGCGCCATATGACGACACCTCAAAGAAGTGTTGCGAGTTTAATAAGCTCCAACAAAACGCATAGAGTGAGGAAGGGACAACTTAAAATTACTTTAACTGGCAATAAACTTTACGCCACAAATGCTATTGAACAAGAAACATTCTTTTAGCCTCTCACACAAAGATTAAAGTGTAGGTCACATGGTATTTTAACTGTAATAACATTGTGTTGGAGTCCTACAACAGGTTTATTTGCTTAAAGAGTCAATGGTAACACTTTAATTTAAGTACCAATTAACTAATATCTTATTACCTGCCTGTTATTAAAATAATGTAAATATTCTGCATGATCGTATACCAGATCTCTAATCTTCCCTACCACCTTAATAACTATTAATAAGCAGCAAATTAGGATTTAATTGAGGCATTTGCAATAATTTTGATGGTTCATTTGAATCAAGCCAACTTTGATCTAATTCTGGCCTATTGGTCTTTCTGTAACTATCCAAACAAAATGGCCATTTCAGAGTGTTCAGTTTTGGAAAAAGGCGGGGCTATGCAAATCTATTACTTTGATCATGTTGACGTGGTAAGGGTTGGGGTTGACGTTAATAAAATATAATGGGTAATTTAATAAATAACTAAAAAAATTATTACTGTTTTTACATTACTGTGAGGGTTGGGTTTAGGGTAGGGGTATACGATAATAAAATGTAATGGGTAATTTAATAATTAATATGCAGAAATCATGGTAAAATCACTGTTCTTACATTACTGTGAGGGTTGTGTTTAGGGTTGGGGTAGACTTTAATAAAATATAATAAGCAATTTATTAAATAATGTGAATGATATTCAGTATAATTACTGTTCTTACATTACTGTCAGGGTTGGGGTAGATGTTAATAAAATATAATGGGTAATTTAATAAATAAAATGCAGAATTTTTGGCATAATTACCATTTTTTCATTACTGTAAGGGGTAGGTTTAAGGTTGGAGTAGACGTTAATAAAATTTTATGGGTAATTTAATGAATAATATAAGAAACATTTGGAATAATTCGTTTTTACATTACTGTGAGGGTTGGGTTTAGGGTTGGGGTAGATGTTCATAAAAATATAAAGGGTAATTTAATAAATAATATGAAAATACTTGGTATAATTAGTGTTTTTACAATACTGTTAGGGTTGGGGTTGACACTAATGAAATATAATGAGCATTTTAATAAATAATAGCAAAATTCTTGGAATTATTACTGTTTTTACATTAATGTGAGGGTTGGGTTTAGGGTTGGGGTAGACGTTAATAAAATGCAATAGGTAATTTATTAAATAATATGAGAAATACCTGCTGTAATCATTGTTTTTACATTACTTTAAGTGATAGGTTTAGGGTTGGGGTAGGAATAAGTGTGAATAAAACCCAATTAATCCATAATTTAATAAATAATATAAATAATTCTCTTTAACTTCCAGTCGCAGCTGTATCCCCTTTAGCAACAACCTGTTGAGGTTAATCAGAAGCAAGCAAAAGATGGAAAGTATAGCAAATTTCATTTGAGAGACAATGGGTCTCATTCACTAAACCAACGTTTTCATGAATAAATCATGACTCATCAAAAACTTTAGAGATTAGAAATGTAAAAACTTAAGAACAACTTATACCACACAAATGCAATAATCATATGAGCATGTATAAAGAACCATAAATAAAAAATAATTCATCACTTATAGGGTGGATGAAAAGTTTCTATGAGAAGTTCATATACAAAAAAAACGCATGCAATTATTAGTGAATGAGACCCAATATCTTTATTTATCATGCACTTTTTTAATTAAAACTTTGCAGAGGGTTTACATTGAAGGACAAATGGCAAATAAGATATTTTTGGGATAAAATCATGCATGCTGCTCTTTAAAGTCAGTCAGAAAAGAGACAAAGAGAAGGACAGGGAAAGAGAAAGAGAAAAAAATCTCTTTTCTGTGTCAGTCTATTTCTAGGTTGAGGAGAGACGGCCGAGACAAAGACAGACAGAACCAGATTATATCCAGGAGAGAGGACAGATCAGAAAAGAAGGGGAAGAAATAAAGAGAAATGTAGCGAGTCCGAGACAGAAAACTGGAAGCGGAGGGAAAGACATAACAAGAAGAGCAGAAGGAGGGAGGGTTTGAACAGGAGAGCCCCTTCAGTGCTGTTGATGGCCCTCTACGGCCTTGTCTTAGTTCCCAGAGCCATCATTTAGACTTGTATTTGAGACATTCCACAATAAAGATGTCAAATAGAAGGCAAGTCTATCGCCTCTAGGGAAACAGCCTGGAGTTACTCCAACCAGACCCACAGCCAAGATAACCAAGAAAATACAGAGGGGGGGGGGAGCAAAAGGATGGGAGAAAGAGAGAGAGAGATTTCAAGGGGACAAAAAAGGTTGAAAAGTTACAGAAAGTGAAAAATAAAGACTTAATTATGAAGGAAAGGGTATTTGCAGTTCTTACACAATGACTGTTATGGTAATGTCTTGTTTTTTGTTCTTTTGTTAGTTATTTTTGCACATTGTAAGGTAAACCATGTTGTTTTAATACATAAATTGTCAAATACAATATTATTCATTAAAGGGGAGGCATGTAATTATTTTAGTTTTAGTTTATTTACTTATAAATATCAATAAAACAACAGTTGCTGACCATTGTGCTGGACATACTTGATAAACAATAGAATAAATCAACATACAGTACATCCAGCATACCACACAACATCAAAGATAAAAAAACAAGACAAAACATAGGAACTATAGGATCAATTTTCTCCCAATTTAAAAGCTCTAACTAAGAGGTGTAGTTTAAGTTTCCCTCAAAACAAAGATTCGCTGGAAATTGTTCTAATGGACATAGGTAGCCCTTTCCACATTTTAGGGCCAACTACAGAGAAAGCTCCATCTCCTTTTTCTTTTATTTGGATGTGGGAACTATTAGCATTTTCTGGTTCAACGACCTTAAATATCTGGCAGATATTTTAGCAGTAATAAGATTTGAACTATAAGATGAAGCCTGGCCGATTAATACCTTAAAACATACATTAAAACACAATTCTAAAACATATCGACAACCAATCTAAGGAGCACGTTCGCCTCACAGAAAGAAGGTCACGGGTTCAAACCTCAGTTGGCATTTCAGTGTGGAGTTTGCATGTTCTCCCCGTGTTCGCGTGGGTTTCCTCCAGGTGCTCCGGTTTCCCCCACAGTCCAAAGACATGTGGTGAAGGTGAATTGTTAAGCTAAATTAGCTGTAGTGTATGTGTGTGAATGAGTGTGCATGGGTGTTTCCGAGTTATGGGTTGTAGCTGGAAGGGCATCCGCTGCGTAAAACACATGCTGGATAAGTTGGCGGTTCATTACGCTTTGGAGACCCCAGATTAATCATAAAAACTAATTAATCAGAACTAAGCCGAAAATAAAATGATTGAACATATGAATGAGTTTATTTTTATAATTATTTTACAATGCCTCTTTTGGTTTCATTGTCTATGTATACATTGCTTCAATTTTTAATTTTTGTCCCAGCCAGTTTCATATTATGATTGTGAATGTTATTCGCGTTGGCCTTTTATTCCATAAATACTTAGACCAATGTTAGATGGGTGGAGTGGGAGGGAGGGTTTTGAGCTCATTTTTGTAGTAAGCTAAATTCACTGTGAGTACTTCCAACAGAACTTTGATATATGGTCCATCTCTTCCTTGTAAGGATTTAGGCGGTACTGTGTGTATGAAGGTTTTTGCAATGAAAATGAAAATAAAGAGTTAAAAAAAAGGGTCACACTTTATTTTGATGGTCCATTTGTTGAATTTAAGTTACATTGCATCTACAGTAGATTATAAGTAGATTGTTAGGTTGGGGTTAGGGTTAGTGTAAGCTGACATGAACTTGGAAACTTTCTTTTAGTCAGTTAAATGTCTGTTCAAGGAGCAGTATCAGCAGATATTAAGCAGACAATCTACTAATACTCAAATGGACCATCAAAATAAAGTGTTACCCAAACAATTAAATAAATAAATTTCGGCCTGTTCAAACTACTTATTTAAAATGAGTTGGAACAACTCAATCCTTAAGTTTTTTGGGGGGACAACTTAATTGTTTTACGTTCAATCCACTTAAATTTGTAAAAACGATTAAGTTAACTTAATTAATTTGGGTTGAGACAACAAGCATTTGTGTGGAACCAAACAATTTTAAGTACAGTGTACTTAATCATCTTACAGCGACAGTTTTTAAAACAATTTTACTCACATTTTTTAAGTAAAGTCGACTAATCTCTTTTTAAAATGTACGTTGTACTTAAATACTAATGTACTATAAGTAATGCACTGTAAATACTATATTTGACCTCATGATTGCACGATTGTTACCACTACCAGGTCTGCTTTGAAAGAGACACAAATTAGGAGCAAAACATGGAAAGCTGAAGGAGGTGCTAAAGGTCCCTAAAGGTCCGAGCCCTGGTGTCCTGCTCTGGGATCCATCATCATTACGGCGTCTAATGAAAAATGATGACCTCAGCATCCTGAAACTCGGCTCAGTGCACATATTTGCTTTGGATTATGAAAGCAGAGATGAGACGAGAGCAGTTCAAGTTCTTCACTCCAGCTGCTCAGAAACACACACCAGTCTTGCTGTCTGTATCTCTCTCTCTCTCTCTTTATCTCTCTTGCAACATTGATGTTTGAAAGCGTAACACGTTGTCATTGTGACACTACAGAGCCACCACACTTCAGGTTGATAAGTCGCTTTCAAAACCAAACACACATCTGCACTCACTTATAACGCAGACAGGCCCGCTACAAAAAAACACACTTTTTAACGAATTCCTCAATCCCCACAGCAATCCAGCAAAAACCATGAGACCCGGCCCTCACTCTCCGGGTCGTGGAATTTCATCTTTGAACTATTTCAATAAATATGAGATGGCAAGTTATTAATTTTCTCTCAGCCCTTTTCTTCCCCTGCTTCCATTTTTAACCGCTAACGTAAACATCGGACCTGCACTGCCGATTTCTGGGAAGTGGATGCGATTGCGCCACTGGTGACATTTGGGTGACATTTTTAAGAGATGAAAAATAATCGCACGGTTCCTGTTGGCGGGCTCCTGTCAGAACGGGGAATGGACTACTGGCGCTAGACGTGGCTCGGCTGGCCTTTTCCGAGGCGCTGCATGGAAAGATCGCAGAGGCAGATTTGTTTACGTTTGCAAAGGGGGTCATTACAGAGGTTGTTAGCCGGGCAACGAAATGACGAGGAGGAAGCTCATCTGTAAGTCCTTCAGAAGAGGCAACTGTGTGTGTGTGTGTGTGTGTGTGTGTGTGTGTGTGTGTGTGTGTGTGTGTGTGTGTGTGTGTGTGTGTGTGTGTGTGTGTGTTTGTGTGTGTGTATTTTG
>NC_141024.2:9495000-9522500 GCF_052040795.2 Danio rerio
AGTTGTGCTGTTTAATATATTTACGGAAACATTTTTCCAGCATTTATTCATTCTTTCATCTTCCTTCAGCTTAGCCCCTTTATTAATCAAAGGTCCCCACAGCATATGTTTTACACAGCGGAACCCTTCCAGCAGTGGATGACCTTCCAGCTGCAACCTAGTAATGGGAAACACCAATACACACTAATTCACACACATACACTACGGCCAATTTATGTCTTTGGACTATTGGGGAAACCGGAGCATCCGAAAGAAACCCATGACAACACGGGGAGAACATGCAAACTCCACACAGAAATGCCAACTGGCCCAGTGGGAACTTGAACCAGCAACCTTCTTGCTGTGAATTATTATGTGGAATTATGTGTTATGTGTTGAATTAATATAAAAAACTATGTGGAACCCTACATGTTTTACAGTCTATAACCCAAAATTTCAATCCCCATGTAAGGATTTGAAGCTTTTTTTTTTTGAATGCCTGTATGTGAATGAAGCAGCAAAAAAGAGACTGAAGTGTCCTGTGAAGGGAGGGTCAGAGATGAAGGGTGGGCACATTTTGGCAGCCAATCAGAGCATCGGCAGCTCTGTGACGAGTCCGCAGACACCAGGCAGACAATGGCCTAGTAATGGGTCGACACCTCCATCTCTCACTCCATTTATCCATCTCCACCCCCATCCCTTCTTCTCTCACTTTCTCATTGAAACTATACAAACACACACTCCTTTAGCTGCGACAAGTACCTGACCTCTTTTACAGACAATGATCCAAAAAATAAAAGAGAAATAAGCCGGTAAACTCTTAATTCTCTCTAATATAAACCAACTAACCTATTGAGTGACATTTAAAAAGTTTGTTCAATCTTAAAATAACCTAAATCATCACACCGGTCTATTGGGAATTCTGGTGATTCCCTTGTAAGCTCCGCCCACTCAATTTGCATAATCAATCAAACCAAAAATGCTCTCTTTGTCATGTCATTATATATAACTTTTCTTTTTTAGGAGTTTTATGTCCATTGGTCAAACAAAGTTAGCCCCGCCCTCCAACTTACTTCATTGGTTGAGCCAATGTTGCAGTGTCATGCTAGTTGGGACGCTCAAACAAACAGAGCAATGTTTTGATAGAACCACAGAGCTGGTGTTTACATTTTTCAGGGATTCAACCTACAAAGAGCTTACTTATAGCTGTCTCCAAGGAAGTATTTATACTGACAAACGTTTCTGTGGCTTTTTAAATTAATCGACAGTAGGAGATACTACTAGAAATGGCATTTGCATGATAATCAGTGGTGTGAAGTAATAAATTACAATACTCAAATAACTGAGTAGGTTTTTTTCAGGAATTGTGCTTTAATAAGTAGTTTAAAAATGTAGTTATACTTTCACTTGGATACATTTTTAGTGCTTTTACTCTATTATTTTCCTTTAAACTACACCCACTACTTTATCAATTATTTTATTTATGTCTATGGTGATTGGTAAGGATGTCCAGATTCGATCATGTGATCAAAAATCGAGACCGATCACGCAGTTTCCGACTCGATCGGAATCGGACGTTTCCTCCTGATCAGGACTCAACTATACATGTATATATCTCATTCTTTTTTACACATATATAGTTATGGGTTGGCACAGAGACCTCTTTCTTGACTTGACATCACTTGCTGACATCACTTTGTTTTGTTTACCACAGACATATGGAGTTCGTCAGTAGCTCTCTACTAAGCCTTTATGTATTATAGAAGTATTGGATCAGATTTCGATATCGGTATAAACTCAAAATCAAATGACTCAGACTCGAAGGCAATTGTGATTTGCTTAAGTAGAATAATCAGTAGTAGTCTTCTGATTCCTGTCCAATCAAATCACACATCGCATCATACAGAACAACCAATATACACAAAATCGTTTCACGAAACGACAGAGAGACTGTTTAGACTGCATGCCGCTATAGAGAAGATGACAGATTCAGTATGATGACTGAAATCGCCAAATGGCCTTAAACAATAACTAAATGCATGTATGTATGGGTGTATGGGTGTTTCTTGGTACTGGATTGCGGCTGGAAGGGCATCCGCTGTGAAAAACATATGCTGGAATAGTTGGCAATTCATTCCGCTAAGGCGACCACTGATAAATAAGGGACTAAGTGTAGGAAAATGAATGACTTTTGACTCATACTTTGAGTAGTGTTTACAACAGATACTTTGACTGCACTTGTACTACATTTTTGGGTAAGTAATGGCACTTTTACTTGAGTATGATTGTTCAGTATACTGAAAAAAAGTGTTGCATGCAGAACTGTTGCAAACAATTTATTTGTGTTGAATTTAAACAAACAAATTAAGTTTAACAATGTTCAACTTAATTTGTTTGTTTAAATTCAAAACAAATAAAATGTTTACAACCACTTAACGTAAAAAAATTGAGTAAATCCAAGGAATCATCTCTGAATAATTTTTTTCAGTGTACTCCAAAAAGCTATTTATTGACATTATATAACTGTCCATCAACTTAAGTAATGTTTATTAGATTTTTCATATATTACATAATTCTATAAGCACAAATCTAAAACAGCACAATGATATTGATTTGTGATGACCATTAAGGGTTGCAGACAAGCTGACTGAATTTATTGAGCAGTTCCCACAATGTTATATACTTAAAGTATAATTAAAAACCCCAAAGGACACTGATGATGCTCCTAAAGCTTCCTGAGTGAAAAAAAAGCATCAATAAAAAGAGACAGAAGTCAACATACGTAAGTTTATGGCTCTATAAAATACTCAAGTCATTTGATCTTAGAGTGTGCTCATACTTGGCAGACTCGCCAGTTCAGATCCTCATTGGTGTATCGGCACTGTTTTGACACCTTTTAACACGTTTTAGAAGCTCTCCGCAAGTTATTAACAAGCTATATACAAATTTAGAGCATTGTTTTTTGCCATTTATTTTCGTCAAAGTTACTTTTTTTTACTGCTTGGTAATAGTAAGATAGTAGTTGGGTTTAGTTAGGGATGTAGAATAAGATCATACTTTATCGCTACTAATATACTATTAATATCTTAATAACAGGCAGGTAATAGGCCAGTATGGTAAATAGCATGAATTGTGACCTAAACAAAAGTGTCACCAGCATTTAAATAATTTAAACAATCTTTTTTTGCACAAAAAAATTACTTTTGAACAATGGAAAATTCCAGGAATCTTAAAGATTTCCAATGCAACCATACACGCCAATCAAAAACCCCTTATATTCCATATTAAAGAGATGAGTTACGAATCTCCTCATGTTCAACAGACTTCCCCAGCATGTAACAGTCTGATGTTTAGACAGACAACATGACTGCATTAGAGCGTTAGCAAGTGTTTTCTTAATTTTCTTCAAAGCCAAACACGCAGGGCTTTAATTAAAGGGTGGGTACGGGGGGTGTTAATGGGCTTTTCGCTTCAGACAAAACAGCCCCTCCATTCCCCACAATACACCACATTACACTGTGGACGGACTGTCCGCTCAGACAGTATAAGAGCAAGAAAAAAACCCGCACATGCACGTTAACATGGTGAGTTCTCTACATAACTGACAGCCCCATTGCCCTGCCATTGAGACTGCGGTTTGAAGGTGGGAGGAAAAGGCTTCTGTAAAGTCCAGAACATTCCCCGTGTTTCCTTAGAGAAATAAAAAGATGTTGTTGTAGCCCACGCCGTCTGGCCTCTGACTGGAGGACGAAGCGCTAACTGAGGAGCAGTCTGGTGCAACGCCATTTCACATCCACCTAATTCATTAATGCAATTGAGAACGGGTGTAGGGTTTCATAATAGGTAGAGAGAGAGAGCACATCTCGGCCCTTTTCCTGAAACACAAGCTTCTCTTCTGCACATGTGAAATGAACAATCTAGAAGTGCACAGATGAAGAACGCAGAGTGCAATAACAGGAAACAAAGAGAAAGAGAGAAAGAAAGAGGGGGTAAATGAGTGTTTTCTGCTTTAAAAAAGTCTATCAACCATGCAAACTTTCTTATAATCTCTTATCTGACACTTACATGGCCTTTTTTATGCGTTGTGTAGTGTGTGTGTCACATCAGATGTAAGTTTGTGTGTGTACCTGGTATTCATGTTATGGGGAACAAATGTCCCCAGAAGTATAGGAAAACCAGTATGTTTTGATCTTGTAGGGACATTTTTTGGACCCCATGAGGCTCATAAATCACATGAATGAAGTCTTTTGAAAATGTAATGTTAGGGGGACAAAATATACAATCTGTACAGTATAACCATATCCATACACTCTGACATGCACACACATACACTACTGCCAATTTAGCTTATTCAATTCACCTACTGTATAGCGCATGTCTTCAGACTGTGGAGGAGGAAACCAATGCATACACAGGGAGAACATGCAAACTCCACACAGAAATGCCAACTGACTCAGCCAGGACTGGAACCAGCAACCTTCTTGCTGTAAGGTGACAGTGTAACCACTGAGCCACCGTGTCGCCCAAAACATATTCTTCTTGGGTTAATAATAATAAAACAACTTGTATTATTTGTTTTGTTGATGTTTTGTGTATTGTGTGTAATGGAAAAAAATTGATTGAGCACAATGCATTGTATTAAATTAAATGGAAAAGAAAACGTTGCCAAATCAGTGGTGGAAAGAGTACTGAAATAAAAGTACCATTACTTGCCCAAAAATGTAGTGCAAGTAGAGTAAAACTATCTGTTGTAAATATTACTCGAAATATGAGTAATAAATAGCCCTATTAAAATTACTCAAGAGTAGTGAGTATTACGCTGTAAAAGGTTGATTTGTGCAGGGATGTGAAAATGTAACATTCTCTAGTGCATTTAGTGATTGTTTGGCCATTTCATACAGCAAACATCCATCATCTTCTCATCAGTGAAATCTCTGCGTTATTGTGTGTAAAGATGTTGTTAATCTTCTTGGACACTTTTAATACTTTCAAATGGTTTGCTGCATTTCTAAAGTGCACATATGTTTAGCAGTCGGTATCAAGCAATTTACTTTTTACGTGCCACTTGATTGAACAGGAATCTCTGGACTGATTTTTTTACTTAACCAATGCCCATAGAGCAGAAAAGAGTGACTGCAGTTTGAAGGAAAGTGGCAGTGTTGCCAACTATTTCCAATGAAAAGTAGCTAAAGCCTGCCCGAAAAGGAGCTAAATGTTGCCAGATGTCACGCTTTAGTTTGCATATCAGTGATGTCATCATGTAGTATCTGACAAGTGTAAGCCTGTCATGTCTCTACTCTCCAAGAAACCATGTATTACATTATATTAAAACATTACATCCAGACGCATAATAAATAGGTTCTTATTAACATATTACTTTGCGTGATGATGTCATTGCGTAATTGCAACTCAAATCAACATCTTTATGTAGTACAAAATAGTTCATGTTTTCTCAAATTGACTGGCCATATCAGCAAAAACATTATTTGAAATATTTCCATTTAGATTGGCATGAAAAATAGAGTTGACTATTTGTAAAAGTAATATAAACACTTTTTGTTAAGAATTTTTTATTTTTAAATGTAACACTGAGTTAGCAATTTACTCTACTGAGTGAAGCCTGCAGCCACTGCTCTTTTGAGTCAATTTTAAAAAATTGCTAAAAGTAGCCAAATGAATGTTAAAAAAATAGCTAAATTTGTTGCTAGGTGCTTTTTGGAAAAAAAAATAAAGGGTAGCATGAAAACTTGCTAAATCTAGCAACAAAATTGCTAAGTTGGCAACCCTGGAAAGTAGTGGAGTGAAAATACTGATACAGCACTAAAAATGTACTCAAGGGAAAGTAAAAGTGCACATTTTGAAAACTACTTGGTAAATTACAATTTCTGAGAAAAACTACTCAATTACAGTAATTTGAGTATTAGTTACTTTACACCACTGGCCAATATAATGCTAAATATTATATACAAAATGATGAATACCATATACAATGCATGCTTTAACCTCCTAGGGCTCAGTGGCCACATCCGTGGACAGCACATTTTAGCTCTTAAGTGGCTATTTGAAATACTTTGAATGTTTTGAGTTTTGATCTTAATCATCAACACTGGATTCTTACTTTTATTGATACTGTGTACCTGGAAATGTGAAAGAAAAGACACCATCAGGTTTTGGGCACAAACCTTGAACAAACTTAAAGGTTTACTAATTTGAATCAAGGAGACATCAAAAAGCAGAAACTTCTGGTACCAGGCCCCATCATTTATTTTTATTTTTTTAATTATATAATTTTTTTAATTCATTTATTTTCTTTCTTTATTAATTTTATCTATTGTTTTTCCCTTTTTATAATTATCTAAGGTTCCCTGTTTGGACTTCTAATAACTTTTCTTCGTTGTCGTAGACCTCTTTCAGCACGGTTTATAATATCTATTTCTATTTGTCTATTACCATTCTTTTATTTATTTATTTTTAACTGGCTTAATTTTACCCTTACCTGTAACCTTAAATGCATATTTGGTTTATTGCCTTTATTGCCTTTTTTGGTTGTTTTTGGTATGGAAATTTGTTTTATATGTATTTATGTGTGTATGTATATATGTGTATATATATTAATTTATTTTTATTTTATTATTTTTATTTGTTTTAGTGTGTCCTTGTCATTACTCTTCAGTTTTTCCTTTTTATTGACACTATTGTACTTATTGTTGGCACTATTATTAATACTATTATTTAACAACCTGCATATTTGTTATTACATGTATATCTATGCACTTCTGAGAGCCTAGACGGCATGTTTTTCTGTGTTCTAAAAATACAAAATAAAAGAAAAATTTGAAAAATCTTTTATATTTTGTTACAGACATACAGTGTCATCCTGCAACTGTTTTGCAGCATTTGAAATGTGCCAAACACTATTTTTAACTGTTCAAAATGGGCAAAAGATGTTGTTTTTACTCTCTGATAATCAAAATATGTTTAAAAAAATCTATGTTATATATGCGTTAAAAAACAGACAGGAAAAAGTATTTTATGAAAGTTCGGACCACAAGTCCACAAATATGGACATAATTTTTCTCCAAAAGTACATCATATCAAAAGATGATACTTAGGATTTATTCTAATTAGGTTCCAATAAGCCCAAATAGCAAAGAGAAATAAAAAATGCATGTAAAAAAACACCTTGGGCCTTAAGAGGTTAAAGCAACATTTGTATAAAATTACTATTAAGCTAAATGCATTTTGTATATCGATTTAATATAATGACAATATAATTATAAAGGAAACCATTAACTGATGAACAAATGCTGCAAATTAGTTTTCATAATAAAATGTGATAATAAAATGTGAATATATAAATTTGGATGAAAAAAACTTAATTGGCATTGCACAAACAGATATAAAATGCATGCCATAAAATAACACTAAAACTCTCTCTGTGAAGTTTGCATGTTCTCCTCGTGTTCATGTGAGTTTCCATCGGGTGCTGTGGTGCCCCCAGGGTCCAAAGACATGCACTGTAGGTGAATTGAATAAGCTAAATTGGAAGTAGTGTATAAATGTGTGTGAATGACTGTGTATGGATGTTTCCCAGTACTGGGTTGCAGCTGGAAGGGCATCCGCTGTGTAAAATATATGCTGAATAAGTCCACTGTGGCGACCCCTGATGAATACAGGCACTAAGCATACATGAAATAAAATGTATGCTGTTCTCTGAGTTGTAATAAAATACGCACGCATGTGTGTGTGTGTTTGGCTCCAGCTGCGTTGTGCTCTCAGGCAGAACAGCAGAGGGAGGTGTAAAGACTGGAGCAGGTTTTGGCCTTCCAGCACCTCTCACCCTCACACTGCACTTCCTCCTCACTAATTAAGACCCACAGCAGGAGCTACAGAACAGCTGGATGACCTGACTGAGTGTGTGTATGTGTGTGTGTGTGTGTGTAAGCGAAACAGAAATGGTCTCACCTTCGCAGTGCTTGCCATCTCCTTTGTAACCGGTCTTGCAGATGCACTTGAAGGACTTTGGAGTGTTCTGGCAGAGAGCGTCGATGTGACAGTCGTCTGTGGCTTCAGAGCACTCGTCAGCATCTGTGGAGGATAAGAGGCTGATAAATGCTTGTTACACATGCCAGAGCTGAAAAGATTAAAAGTGTCACTTAACAGTGTCACTTCAAGATGAGGACGCGCTGAGAGGTTGGCGCTTTAAAAAAGTGATGCTTTTTTTGGATTAATAGATCTAGTGCTTTATTGAAACGAAACATTGGTGAGTCTGTGGAGAACGTTTAGCATTGCACATTGAGTTCTAGTGATGTACTGCATATGTATAAATATTAATAAAATAAATGCATTTATTTTACACAATTACACAAACTCTTATATAGAGCATGTTTTAAAAATGTGTAATAAACCTTACAGGGTTATTTAAAAAGAAAACCACAACTTTAAAAATCTGTATTTAATCAAAGAAACATGATGGAACCTTGGGTAATTTATCAATGTGAAGAGTACTTAAAGTTCATAAATGTTTATAATGACCCCCTCCAGACACCCGAGTGACATCAACCCGAAGGTTGTGGTATTCTTTTTGAATCACCCTGTACTGACATGATAGTATGATGATAGCAGTTGTTACGTATCACATCCGAATGGTGCCCCATCACAGAAGTTCTTCATCCTTAGTGAACCACAATGCAAATAAAAATAAAAGGTAAAACAAATAAACAAATAAATAACATGAAATTTACTCATTCCTTTTCTTTTTGGCTTAGTCCCTTTATTCATCTGGGCTCAACACAGTGGAATGAACCACCAACTTATTCAGCATATGTTTTACACAACGAATGCCCTTCCGGCTGCAACCTATCACTGGGAAACACCCATACACTCCCATTCACACACATACACTAGCCTATCCAATTCACCTAGCGCATGTCTTTTAGCTGTGTGGGGAACAGGAGCATCCAGAGGGAACCCACGTCAACACAGGGAGAACATACAAGCTCCACACAGAAATGCCAACTAACCCAGCCGAGGCTCGAACCAGCGAAGTTCTTGCTGTGAGGCAATCATGCTACCCACTGCGCCACCGTTACGCAATTACATGAAATTAAATAAATTAATTATTGAATGAATGAATGAATGAATGAATGAATGAATGAATGAATGAATGAATGAATGCTAAAGAGAACTGTTCTGCGGAGAACTTTCAACATTGCACAGTGTTTTCTTGTTGTAGTTGTTGTTGTTGTTTTTAAACTTTAAAATGTTCTTCTCAAAGATCTGTTCTCTAAGGGTTCTTTTGGATCCCATAAAGGCTCATAAATCACATGAATAAAGAACGTGTAAAAAGCATTTAGTAGCAAGGTTAGGGTAGAATATACTATCTGTGTAAACAATGATTACATTTGTGGAACGTTCCAGCAAAGACCACTATAAAAGATTTGTTTTGTTAATGTTTTGTGTATATTGTGTAATTGAAAATATACTGACTCAGCAAAATGCAATGTATTAAATTGTATGGACAAAATACATTACTAGATATTACTAGAACCTTCAACATTGCACAAAGTGTTTTCTTGTTGTAGTAGTAGTTGTTGTTGTTGTTTTTAGATTTTAATATGTTCTTCTCAAAGATCTGTTCTCTAAAGGGTTCTGTTGGACCCCCTGGGAAAAAAGGCTCATAAATAACATGAATGAAGAACATGTAAAAAGGGGTTTAGGGGTAAGGTAAGGGCAGAATATCTTTACGGTATAATAATAATAATGACCTCTGTGGAAAGTTTCTGCAAAGACTGTACAACCGTGTGTTTGGACTGCTGAATAATTTCAAAAATGCATCTTTGAATACATATTCTTCTTGGGTTAATTAAAAAATCTAATGATAATAATAATAAAAATAATAATAGAACTACTTGTATTACTGGTTTTGTTAATGTTTTGTGTATATTGTGTAATGAAAAATACAGATTGAGCAAAATGCATTATATTACATTTATTAGAAAAAAATACATTATATTACTAGAACTGTCAACATTGCACAGAGTGTTTTTTTGTTTTTGTTTTTAGATTTTAAAATGTTCTTCACGCTGTGGTTGTTTCAAGTTATGTTCGCTAAAGACACAAATTAGCTGGTATGACTGCAGAAACACCTTTTTTTATTGCCATCAAAGATTCCATGAAGAACCTTAAACAACTCTCTTTCACTAAAAGGATTCACTAAAGGATTTTTCGGAAAAGAAAAACAAAAATGGTTTCTCTAAAACATCACTGCAATCTTCTGAAACCTTAATTTTTAGGATACAAAATAAAAACAAAAACAAAGAGAGTCATTATTTATAATTTTAGCTCAGTTATATCTGTTAAATGCATATGTTAAAATCAATTACATACATATTTTGTATAAAAGTGTCTGCTAAATTAATAATGTAAACGTCACAAGCAACAGAACATATCTCAGCTGTACCAAAATACAAAGTGAATGAAATAAAAATAGACTTTTATGATTAACAGTGACTTCGTGCCTGTTTGACTGATTCAGGGTGTGGTAAATGTTCTTTGTCGCTGATCTGAGAGCAGTTTGGATCTCACTGCTGGCTTAGACAGGTGAAGCTGAGCAGAACAGGGCAAAAAAAGGACCAAAATCAACTCAGACAAAATAAGTTGTCTCCGGAAAGAAGGCGTTCAGCCTATTAAGCAAGGAAAAACTGTCCAATGAGGTGATGAACTGATGCAAAAGCTGAACTCGCTCATTTATTCTCCATGATGTGAATGAATGAACGAACAAGCAGACTGCTGGCGAGCTCATTTAGGAGAGATTGACTTTTTTGAAGAGGTCAGTGAGGCGGTTTGCTTGGCTATCAATGTGCAGTTTCACCCTTTGCCGCACCAGCAGTGGCCCCTAAAACTTATTGTGTCTTTCCATCAAATAGAGCGATTCTTCAACTTTACGCAAAGCTGAATGCAACTGAACACCTTTAGCGCAGCGGTGCGCGCTTTTTACCCATCATCCAACCGTTTCAATCCGCATAAACAGAGGCACAACACTTCTGTTAGTGCATTTTATAGCTTAACAAGAATAAATTACGTCTATTTTAAAAGATTCAATCAGGAAAAATCCAGAAGTACATAATGCGCATCGCCAAACTCATTCGGGAATGAGTTAATCATTTTGGATTATTTGCAAAATGTTTTAAGAAGCTAAAATGTCACAAAATCTCCCGTCGGGTCGCTGACAATCTGTTTTTATTGTTTGTCTCATTATTGACTTTTCCAGGCATTCATTATGGAGAGACACAATGCGTATTGACGGTAGTGGAGGAGTGAGGGGTCGATAAGCCCCCCGCACCGACCCCATCAGGGCGGCTCATGTTCCTATAGACCCCAAGGAAATCTGAAAAGACACCAGCAAAAGCTCTCCTTGAGGAATATCACGCGTAAATAAAACCAAACCGTCGCGTTCAAATGCGCATAATGCACTAATGACAGGGCAAAGTATGACTACATTGTTTTTCTAAATGAACGCAGCTGGCTTAATCAGACAGAGTGCATTGCAGTTTCGCTAAAATCACATGCAAAAAAGAAAGCACTGACTTACAGTCCTTACAGACTTAAATTTCAGGTAATAAAAGTTTAACAAAAAATAATATAAGGTTTGTTAAAATACATTTTTAAAAAGACAGATGAAGACTTACCTGGGACTCCAACATTTCCCATGACATCTAAAGTATTTATGAGGAGGAAAAGCAAACAGACGTCCCAGGAGAAGCAGGCAGGACCCATGGTTAGAGGCTGTGAGTGAATGGGTCTCTCCAGTTGTGCGTTTCTTTGATAAGCAGCCTTTCTGCTGCTGCTGGCAGAGCGAGCACCACAGCTCGAGACTCCGGACGCCGCTGATTGGTTTGTGCACATTTGAGGAGGAGATGGAGGTGGAAGGCAGGGGGGTAGAGAGAGAGAAAGAGAGAGAGAGAGAGAGAGAGAGAGAGAGAGAGAGATAGGGGGGGAAGACTATACAGTGCTGAACATGTATGAGTAGACCCCTTACAAATCTCTATTTTAAATTCATGTTTTTAATAGGAAATATCATATTTGTGCATATGCATTGGATTAGTCAGCACTGAAGCCAAATCTGGAGCTTATCTAACAAAATTACTTAGGACAACGGTTCAAATCAGTACACCCAAATGTATATATTAGGGGAAAATATTAAACAAAAATAATAAAAAAAGCACAGTTTAAGAGAAACAAATAAATATGTATAAAATGTTGTTGAAATTTTGTAGTTTGTAATTTTTTATTCAATATTTTGCATGGATTTAAATAATGTCTCTATTTCTAAAGATATTTGGTGACTAAAATATTATTTTAATACACAAATCGGTTCAATAAATTAGTTTTGTTCAAATGCACCAAAATATATGACCAATATTTACTGAGAAATGAATAAAAAAACATAATTTTTAAAATGGGTGTGGCCTACTTAATTATGTGAGCACTGTAGCTATATCTATATCTGTATTATATTGTTTTATATAAATAAATGTATGTATGTACTGTTAATATGCACGTATACTATATTCATTTCTATTTTATTAGTTATTATTGTTGTTATTATTTTCATCTATATTGTTATAACTATTTTTATATTGACTTTGATTTCCCTCTGCTATACTTTTTGGTAATATGTATGTATGGCATGCCAATAAACTGAATTGAATTGACCTGAGAGAAAGAGAATAAATTGGAAATTGTCATAAATGAATTCCAAAATGTTGATTGTTAAATATACTGTTCATTATTGTGTGTGTTTTTTAATCACTATTACTATGTCATTTGTTTTATGATGTATTCAATGTAAACATCACAAATGCTTTCTCAATACATAAGTCACATTTGTCATAAATTAAAGCAGGTTTGAATTGAATTGAGAGAGGTTTTATCTAATAATCGGAAATAAAAACAATCAATATCCAGCTTTCCACCACTTTACACACAATAAATACTTACATAAATAAATAAATAAATAAATAAATAAATAAATAAATAAATAAATAAATGATAATAAAAGAGAGTAATAAATAAATAAATTGTCAATATTATGACAATGCACAACTTCATACACTCACACTGCATTATCATATAAAGGCCTCATTAAATAGGTTATATAATTATTCCACATTTTTCCTAACCCTTAATGGTTGTTAACTGTAAGTACCGCATCTGCAGCTAAAGTTAAAATAACAGTAAAAACAAATGTTAGGGACAAAAGTGACAAATCCTGATCAGTTTGGATTAATTTAATAATCACTAAGTTATATTATTTTAGTTCAACAATAAAAGATTATTCTGAGTTGGGTCATTAGAAGCAGTGGAGGTCCATCAATATTAACCCATTACAAGAGAGGCTATACTGCCCTCTGTCGGCGAAATGGCGAGGCAACTTTATGAAAGCATGAGCAACTGTTTTAAATCAAAAATGATTCTTTAGCAGCAAATTATAAGTTTTGAAGGTTCAGGAGACTGAAAAATTGATGCAGAAAGTGAAGCACTGAATCACAGGAATAAATTACATGTAAAAGAAAACATTTTCATACAAATCCTGAAAGGTTAAATTGAAAATATGTTCCACAATATGATTTTTAAAATCAAATAAAGCCTTGGTAAGTATAAGAAACTTGCAGATACCCTCATTACATTATAGGTTACATTGCATAGGTTACACTTCTATTATAAAAATTTCAAAATATCAATAGTCGATTTATCCAGATATCAAATATTTCAATTTCATAAAAACAACAATCAAATAACTACGGTGTTAGCTATAGAACACAGCCAAAACAACATGGCAATGTCTTTTTAGTGAGTAAAAATATTTTGTACGTGACCCCATATGCACCAAAACACTTGTTTTGACGCATTAGTCAATTTTTGCGGTAGTGTGTTGACAGGCAAACAAACAAACCTTGCCTCTCCAGTCTGAAATACGCGTGACGCTCCATGTATATTTCCTGACATCCATTTTAGACTTTTCTGTGTTTGAAAACAAACGCCAAATATACACTGCTCAACCTTAATAACAAAAATAAAAGCGCAAAAACTCAAAATGACACGCAAGGCGACACACAACTTAAAGACCCGCCCATAATTCACGACGTCACATCATTCCAGCCAATCGCTGTTGAGGATCGCCAAGCCATCGCGTGTCATGGCGTCCTCCTTGAAGAGGGTTGGGTTCACAGCTTCATAATAGTGCAATATTTTCCTTTCTTACCATCTTCTAAGCTGCTCAAGCGCGTTTACGATATTACTGCGACGGCAATGGGGACTGTGCACGCACGGGTAAACGTTTTCTAAAAGATTCAGGGTGAAATATACCTGTTATGCTTGTGACCTCTTGTGCCCAGAATTACTGTGCAGGTCTATTGCTGGTTGTCTCTATGTGTGTTACACTGTTAAAGCTATATGAACAGGACGCCTTTGTGCAGCTATTGTTATTATGTCTATTCTTGTGTGCAATAAATAATTCCGCCATGTTTGTTTTTTTGTTTTTTAGAGTATGGACTCGTACCCCATGTATGGACGAGATCTGGGCGTTAACACGGATGATTTGGAAGTGATGGAGGCGGTGCAAGAAACCAAGCAAGAGGTTTTAGAAAATAAAGATGTAAGTTAACTTAAACGGTTACCGACTAACTTATGCAATGATTTAACACATGAAAAAAAACGTGATATTTGAATATGTTCTGTGGTTTTAGTGTGCCACATGAAAATGTTTTGACATGCACTCTAGTTTTGCTATATCATGTAAATGACATGAAGAACATGGAAATATCTTTTTCATATCCATCTATTCAATCTATGCCATATTGGTGTAACTTTTTAAATACAACTGTGCTTTAATGCATGGCAAAGTACAGAAATTTATGAATATAAATGCAAAATGGGGTTTTCAAACATCGGTAAGTTTTATACAGCTTTTAATATTTTTTTTTCTATGTATTACAATGCATCCTGCTGGATTTTATTTAATTTCTACTAGATTTAAAATAATCATGCATTATTAAAAACGACTGACAGAAGACACCCACTGAAATGTCATACGATGTAACAGATTATATACAAAAACCTAATAACAATATTCAGATCATGACATATTAAAAGACTTACGTATGGTTCAACCTTGAAAAAATATTTAACCGCGTTATCAATGTTTGATAATATCCTTCATACCACTTGTCAACAATATGTTATCATTTAAAATAACATTTATTTGGAACTTTTACTTTTTTTTTAAGTACTCTGAATGTCAATGGAAAATTACTTCACCCATATTCTTTTTTTCTTTTCACAAAGTCGTTTGTTTTATATGCATATGCATTGTGTACAGTTCAAGTCAAGATTATTAGCCCCCCTGTTTATTTTTTCCCCAATTTCTGTTTACCGGAGAGCAGATTTTTTTCAACACATTTCTAATCAAAATAGTTTTAATAACTAATTTCTAATAACTGATTTATTTTATCTTTGCCATGATAACAGTAAATAATATTTTACTAGATATTTTTCAAGACCCTTCTATACAGCCTAAGGTGACATTTAAAGGCTTTAAAGGTCTCAGACTTTGAATTTTCTATTCTCATCTAGGTTGTTGTTCAGCATGTCAACATTGAAGGCTTGGGCAGAACTAAAGAGGATTACTTGGGCTATGAAATCTCTGATGTATTCACCGCCAGGAACCTGGTTGAAGTGAGTGAGCCGTCAAAGCCAGTGTTTATTAGGGCTAGTTATTATCAGCAGTGATTGACCAAAATCATTCAATTCAATCATCAGTGTTTATTTGTAATTTCAACAATTCCCTTAAAAGTTTTTACAGACATATTATACATACCAATGTAATCTTGCTCTGTTAAAACAAAGTGTCTGTATATGCATAAATGAAAACGGCTAATTATTACTGGCTTAGTCGTATTTGCTGTGATTAAATAGCATGACATGTTTCAGCATTGTATTGGCTCACAGATATCTGCCATTCAGAAATATTCAAATATGTTATAAAAACCTAGCTTTTTCGCAGGTGATGAGAAAATCCCATGAGGCCAGACAGAGGTTGCTCCGTCTAGGCATATTCAGAGACGTGGAGGTGGTGATTGACATTTCAGAAGGTACTGCATGCATAACATCTTCATGTATGATTAAATTACAAATATTCATAATTAACTACTACTAAGGCTGCAGTATATATCATTTCAACTTTGATATGGCAATGTGCTCATATGCAATAGTAACATTGCTAGATCTCAAGCAATTTCAAGTGAGTTTAAACCCATTGGGCTCAAGAAATTCAAAAGTTTGCCACTTTAAGAAAGATTGTGTTCATTATTTATACTAGCATGAAGACTATATCATGTTATTTTACATTGGATTATTGAATTTATTGAATGTACTGTTAGACTCCACCAAAAACTATAAAGCGCTGATTATTTCATTTTTTGTAATCTTATGTCCTATTGTTTTTATTTGTGATTTGGTTATTTTTTATTATATATTTGTATGTTTAAGTGATCATAAAAAAAATCATCAAGTAAAATCATGCTAAATCAATGTAAAATTAAGAATTATTTTAAAATAGTCGCCTTGTGAAATTATATTCCAATCACAATATATAGTTGCAGAAAAACTAAAGTTTGCAACGTCACTTTTGTTTCAGTATCGTGTGGCCCTAACTTTACATGTTGTACTTTTAAGGTTGAAGCAAACCACAATGCAGGAGAATATTAACCTAAAGCAGCACATTTACATGCTCATAAAGAATGAAAGACCAGTGGGTCCAAAGATCATGCCTTTAATTGTCAGCATTATATCTGTAGATTTATATATATATATATATATATATATATATATATATATATATATATATATATATATATATATATATATACACACACACACAAGAGAGACAAGTTTAGAAATTTCATAAACTTCATAATAGTTAAATGCACGATTTTTTAAATAAGTAATCTATATAGGAATCCACTATGATTTAAAATAATAGTTAAAAGAAAAGGGGCGATTTATTTTTACTGTTAAATAAAAAAAGAAGGTATTTTGAAGAATGTTTGCTAATAGCAGTTGACAGTTCCCATTACTTTATATAGTATTTTTTTTCTGCTATGAAAGTCAGTGGGTCCCGTCAGCTGCCTGGCTACAGCATTCTTCAAAATATATTTAATTTTGTTTAACCGTAGCAAGAAATTCATGCAGTTTTGAAACATGTGCAATTGTTATGCTTTGTTATATTTAGGATCTATATTTAGAATCTGTTTAATTTGATTTGATTTTACTGGGCTCAAAATAATTGTACATTATTAAAACGACGGACAGAAGACACCCATTAAAAAGTTGATATATATATATAACCAATAAAATCCACTTATTTTTAAAGGAATAGTAAAAAGTTCATGCAGTTTTGGAGCAAAAACTTAAAGTTTATTGGTGCTACAGAGTTGTTTCCATTTCCTAAGTTGTTTTTCGGATCTTCTTTAGGAGCAGACGCTTTGCCAAATGGACTTGATGTTACGTTTGAGGTTACTGAGCTTAAACGACTTACTGGAAGTTATAATACCATGGTTGGAAACAATGAAGGCAGCATGGTAAGAACAATAACAACCGCATAAATCACTTGCATCTTCCTAACCAGGTGTAAAACCACAATTTTCAAGTACAAGCTGTGTGTTCACATTAAACATAAGGGATTGTGGACCTATAGTGATTTACATAATTAGTACTGCCTAATATTTGGTTGAGACCAGTGTTGTTGATGCATAATTTGTACTGAATAAAATCGTGGAAGATAACGTGTACAAATTATAAAAAAAAACTAACTCTGCTGCTTTTCTAATGTTTCACTGCATTCGTTAAAAGCATAAGCAATATTTGTTAAGCTCATTTAATGTTAGTCATCTTACCAGTCACTAAAAAAGATCAAAAGTTGTATCTTTTAACAGTAATTAATAGACTGTTTAAAAAAATGCTTTAAAAAGATATTGCTTCCTATTACTTACAGTTAGTTATGCATGAATTAATGTAAAAAAATAAGCATCGTGTTACCAAAATGAAAATAAAATCTAGTTATCTAGTTTTCTGTGTTATTTCACATGGCTTGTCATTGTTTTACTGAATGTTTGTTCCTCTGCAGGTCTTGGGGATTAAACTTCCAAACATGCTTGGCCGAGGAGAAAAGCTCACCTTTCAGTTTTCCTATGGAACTAAAGAGACGTCCTACGGCCTGTCATTCTTCAAACCACAGTCAGGATACTTCGAACGCAAGTATGTTTTCTGCTTGATTTATGCTGTTAGATTATTATATATTATTAAAAATAATAAACAACATCTTTGCTTTGTGTAGCTTCACTGTGAACCTGTACAAAGTCACTGGGCAGTTTCCCTGGAGCTCTCTGAAAGAGACGGACAGGGGAGTTTCTACAGAACTTAGTGTAAGATATCAACTCCATCCAGTGTGGGAATTATACATTGACTATTAATATATATATATATATATATATATATATATATATATATATATATATATATATATATATATATATATATATATATATATATATATATATATTTTTTTTTTTTTTTTTCTTTACATTCTTTTTATTAAATTGTTTTACATTGGCACAAGAGTTCTGATACAAAATTTTCCACATTTATTTTTTACAAAGGTTTTTAACATCAAACACTAAATACATAGTAAAGGGGAAAAAGAAAAGGAAAGAAGAAAGGACAAATATCTAAATAAAAGAAAAAAGAAAACAATAAATAAACTGTATTGTCTTTGGCAGGGTTTAACTGTTGCTTTCTTGTTAAAGTTCAATGTCCTAGTTTTTTTTTCTAAGCCAGGGGTTCCCAAACTTTTCAGCCTGCGACCCCCAAAATTACAATCCCACCCGACCCCCCCACTTTGAGAACCACTGTTCTAAGGGAAAGTCTGATCTTTTTAAGCTAGACATAGAATTTTTTTATCAGTGCTGAGCAGACAATTTATATATTTAATAAAATGACTAAATATTTATCAGTTTCAAACTTGTTTATCAAAACCTATCAAATTTATTTAAGATTTCAGGGGTTTGAGGGGAAAATTAGCAAATTGTTTGACCTTGAGTTCTGACTCTGATGGGTGATTTCAGCAAACCTGTTTCACAAAGACAACCTATTTTTTAGTTATTTCTTTTTTATTTCAGTTTTTATTGTCAAAAGAGAGAGTTTACAGCATCAGTAGACATATGTCATATGTCACTTTTACAGCTTTTACAGTTTAAATTCCCCAATCAGGGACCAAAGAGAAAATACAAATTTCTTCATAACAGCAACCGAACATATCCCTTTGCCTTATTTTACATCATTCTAATCAAAACTATATACAGAAAAAAGAGAATAAAGAATAAAGGGTGGGGGGGGGGGGGGGGGGGGGAAACAATGTTACCAGTTAAAATAAATCCTATAGAAGAAAAACATTAGGAAATGTTTTTAGCTAATTTCTTAAAAACATTAAGAAAAACATTATAATGGGAGTAATATACGCAGTTCATTTAAACCATAAGTCAACAAATATATATATATTTGGTTGTGCACACTGCATGTAATTTTCTCCATAAAATATACATTTTTCAAAACATCAATCAAATCTTGCATTTGTTGTGGATTAGGTTTATACCAGCATCTAGGCTTTTTTACAAGGATGATTCTATACATATATTTGTTTTTTCTTGACAGCCTATTTTGATTCAAAGTAAAAAAAAACAAAAAACATATGTAGATTAAAAAAAAACAAACTTTTGGTTGGAAGGCTCACCCGATGTACAAAAATCATGGTTTAAACCATTATAGGGCAGTCCAATTTGTCTATATTAAAGTGTTTTTGTTATTGTTACTAATTAAAATACAAATTATTGCACTCTATTTTCCACTGTTTAAAGCAAATACCCCCTTACAACTTGTTTTGACATCCTTCAGGAGGGATCGAGTGTTGTTTAGGGGGTCAACCCCTCCTGTAATTCACACTGTAACTACTCACTTAAAAAGCATTAATAATGTAAGATCTAAAGGGATAGTTCACCAAAAAACTTAAATATACTTATTGTTAAGTTTCTTTTCTTCTTTTGAACATATAAGAAGGTATTTCGAGGAGTATTGTAAAACCGTTAACCATTGAC
This sequence comes from Danio rerio, assembly GCF_052040795.2. Classification (NCBI taxonomy): domain Eukaryota; kingdom Metazoa; phylum Chordata; class Actinopteri; order Cypriniformes; family Danionidae; genus Danio; species Danio rerio. Next base: position 9,515,190 of record NC_141024.2, read on the forward strand.
TTTAATGATATTTTAATTATAAAATTATGGAATTCAATGGCTGCTGGTTGGAAAGGGTGAATTTTTGGATCAACTTTTTCTTTAATGCCTTGCAGTTTCCTCTCTGGATGACCGATCACACTCTGAAATGGGAGGGTGTGTGGCGTGAACTGGGATGTTTGGCCCGCAGCGCCTCCTTCGCTGTGAGAGAGGAGAGCGGCCACACTCTTAAATCTGCACTTTCAGTAAGATGTACTCCATTTCACTAATTGAAAGTGTTTATTAGACTAATGATGGATTTAATGGATTTCCTGTCACACACTAGCACACCATGGTAGTAGACACCAGAAACTCTGCCATTTTGCCCCGAAAAGGTGCCTTACTGCGGATCAACCAGGTGTGTGGATTCAAGCTTCAACATTTCTCACATTATCAAAGTGTATTCCTCTTGATAGTTTATAACATGGTAATAAAAGATGCAGGTAAACTGTCTCAGATCTAATTCATCTTGATCATGTCAGTTAATCTTCATAGAAACATATAGTTTCTATCTATTATATGGTATATATTTATTTACTTAGATATTTTATTATATGTTTTTTAAAGTAAAACTTAGGGAGAATAGATCTTTTATTTCAATGGGACTATCCTGGTAAAACAAAGGATGAAAATCAAAATAAAATAAATAAATGCAGACAAATATCAGTAATTTGTTAGACCTCAATGACTTCAGGTGTTCCCCAGACACACTGCAGCAGCCTGTTCGCTTCCATTTGGTTTTAGTATGAAGATTCTTTGCCTATAATATGTTACAGTTTACTTTATTTTGTTATCCTCGCTTTCATAAATGAATTATAGTGTCCCGCAGCCACTAGCTAAAAGCATATATTCAGTAATTAAATGGTGTCAGTCTGAATAATTTATGGTTGGACTGTAAAAGTGCCTTTTTCTTATGTCTTCGCTTGACATTACTTTGTTGAATTTTGCATTCCTGCCTGAAGTAGGTTTAACAGCATTGTTAACCAATAGTTTTGCTTTCTCTGTTGGTTTAGGAATTGGCAGGATACACCGGTGGAGATGCCAACTTTCTCAAAGAGGACGTCGAGCTGCAGCTTAACAAACAATTCATCTGGGGATCGGTGCGTAATCCTTATAACCATATATTGTTGTTCTACTTTAGAAGGACTGCAGTTCATAGATTTCATGTCACACCACACCATTAATAAAAGCATCCTTTGGAGGGCAAAAAAATTTCAGTGATGTTAAAGAGATCCCAAAAATGAACATTTGCCTCATTTACTCACTCAATTGGTTCTAAACTTTGATTAATGTATTACATCAGTCAAACACAAAACACGCTATTCTGAAGAACGCTGGAAAAGCAGCCATGGACATGAACAAAATTAACATACTTCAGGATATCTTCCTGTGTATTCAACAGAAGAAAGAAACTCAAACAGGTTTGGAACAAGTGGAGGATGATTTAATGATGGCAGAATTGTCTTTTTTTGAGCAAACTATCCCTTTAACTAATACCTTAACTATTCTTAACATTGTTTTTAATCGAAACTCAGATGTCCTTTGAGATATGTACCTCATTGGTTCTCATATGTTGAGCAGGTACGCTTGAACTTTTCAATGTTAATACAGTACACTGCAAAAAAAGATGTTTTTCTTCTTAGTGTTTTTGTCTTGTTTCTAGTCCAAATATCTACAAATACTTAAATCAAAAAGCATTTTATAGACAGGTCTTCTTTTAAGAAATAATATGCCAAAATGAAGTGAGTTTTTCCTTAAAACAAGCAAAATAATCTGCCGATGGGTTAAGCAAAATAATCTCATGCCAGAAGGAGAAACAAGATTATTTTGCTTACCCCATCGGCAGATTATTTTGCTTGTTTTAAGGAAAAACTCACTTCATTTTGGCATATTATTTCTTAAAATAAGACTATATGTTTTGTTTGTCAAGAAAATGCTTCTTGATTTAAGAGTTTTTAGATATTTGGACTAGAAACAGGACAAAAAATCAAAGTAAGAAACACATTTTTTGCAGTGTATGTGGGGGGGGAAGCTGAAATGAGATCTGTTCATGATATTAAATGCTTTATTCCTCAGAAGACTTGGATTAAACACTTAATTCCAAATAATAATATATTTTTAACTTATTTATATTTTGAAACATCGTGATTTTCATTGGATTTTTTATGCTGTGGTGAACACTTTAATACATTACACCACATTTTCAGCGATTGAAATGCTGCAGTAAGTCTAGCTGAAGTAGCCAAAAACTTGCCATTTCTTCACATCTTTGTTCTTATTTTATGAGGTGATCTAAATGTTTGTGGTTTGAAACAAATGGAAACTTGACAGGCCTGAACTGTGGCTTGACCGAAGTTTTGCCCAACAGGTTTCCACACCTATGGTGTGACTGAAAACTATGAATAAAAGAATATCTGGTCGCACTTAACAATAAGATTTCATTAGTTAATGTATTTACTAACATGAACTAATAATGAACAATACTTGTCTTTATTAATCATAGTTCAACATTTACTAATGCATTATTAACATCCAAATTCATGCTTGTTACATTAGCTAATACACCGTGAGTTAAAATAAACAAACAATTAACAAATACTGTAATAAATGTACTGTTTATTATTTGTCTTTGTTAGTAAATGCATTAACTAATACAACCAAGTGTTACTAAAAGTCTGTATTTTGGACATTTAATAAAAAGTATGTCTAATGTTTTTCTCTTACAGGTTTTATCTGCGTCTTTATGGGGAGGAATGATCTATCCTCTTGGGGCTCAGCCTACCTCCATTGCTGACAGGTGTGCATTTGTCTGTCTGCTTTCAGCCGGATGCACCATTGCTTTATAATTATAACTGATTATACATTTATAATAGAATAATTATACAGGATATGCAAAGAAGAAGCAATCTTATAAAGTCACTGATCTTAAGAAACATTTCATAATGTAAAATTCACACTGTGCCCAATTAAAAACCCATTTGGCAGGGACACGCAGGCAATTTTAAACATTTCCCTTAAGAACAAGATGTTTTCATCCCTTCTGTGATCATGTTCTCAAAAAAGTATCTGATTGGCTGACAGCAGATTTAAAGCCAGAGAGTTTCTGTTTATATCATTTTTAGTGCATTGTTGGTAATACTTTACATAAGGTTGTATTAGTTAATGTTAGGTAATGCATTTGCTGACAGGGTCACATTATGAACAATACATTTATTACAGCATTTGTTCTTTGTTAGTTCTTAGTAGCTCTCTAATATTAACAAGAATTCATTTGTATTTTAATAAAGCATTAGAAAATGTTGAACTATGATTAATACATGCTCTACACGTATTGTTCATGTTAGTAAATACATTACCTACCATTAACTAATGAAACCTTATTGTAAAGTGTGACCACATTGTTTATGACTTGTTTATTTTTCAATTTAATTTGTCAGGTTTTACCTGGGGGGCCCAACCAGTGTTAGAGGTTTCGGCATGTACAGTATAGGCCCCCAAAGTGAAGGTATTGCACACATATTTTTATAACATTTAATATTTCTTTATGATTATTTTGCTTCTAATTTAAAACCGGTATCTGATCAGGTGATTATCTGGGTGGTGAGGCATATTGGGCAGGTGGGCTTCACCTTTACACACCGCTTCCCTTCCGCTCAAATAAGGGCGGACTAGCAGACCTCTTCAGGACACACTTCTTCCTTAATGCTGGAAACATATGCAACCTCAACTACGGTGAGTAATCATTAGTCACAAACTGTGCCGAATCACTTTTCTAACCATTTCTAAATGCTTTAATGTGCAGATGTCAAGTTCCTAGAGGAAACTCTGCACAGTTTAGCTTTAACCCTAATTAAACACACCTAATAAAACTAATTGAGTCCTTCAGGATGGTTTTAAACCTCCAGGTAAGTGTATTGAAGCAGGGTTGGAACTAAACTGTGCTGCGGCCCTCCAGGAACTGAGTTCGACAACCCTGCAAATACATTGAGTAGCTGCTATGTAATTGGCTGATTAACATTTGTATTAACGAGCAGTTGAACAGGTGTACCTAATAAAGTGGCCAGTTAGTTTATGTGCCGTTTGTCCACATGGTGATGCTGTTTGTTGAAGCTGTAGTACAGCGGTCTTAACCTCAATTCCTGGAGGGCCGCAGTTCTGCATAGTTTAGCTTCAATCACCTTCAAGTCACACCTGCTTAATAGTCTCTAGTAGTCTTGAACAGCTTGATTAGTTGGATCAGCTGTGCTTGATTAGGGTTGGAGCAAAACTGCCCTCCAGGAATTGAGTTCAAGACCGTTGCTTGAGTATTAGTTTTTAAACATTTTCATGTTTAATTCAGCCTTCTGTTTACAGTAGTATTAACTTTGCCTTATGGTTTTGTGTTTGTGTAGGAGAGGGACCACGTGCACACCTGCAGAAGTTAGCCGAGTGCATCCGCTGGTCTTACGGCGCAGGAATTATTCTACGACTGGGAAACATTGCTAGGCTTGAACTCAATTATTGCTTCCCCATGGGCGTCCAAAGTGGAGACAGGTACATATGCTCACGCATTTAAACATATTCATGATTAATCACATCGCTGATTAAATAAAGGCAGTTTGGAATTTGATAATGCTTGTGCTGTTAAAAAAAATTAGAAAAGACGTCATATTTTGGTTTGGGAAATGCATCAAATAAAGCAGTAATTTTAAATACAAACATATTAAATGCTGTGTACTTTTAATAACAAAAGTGCTTTTAAAGCTTTAAATATTTTGTATAAAAATATAAATAACATTTCATGCTCAGTCTCAGCATTTATGTAAAAATTAAACATGCTTATTAAAACATATAAAAGAAAATAAGTTAATGTTACTGAATGTTAATTATTAGTAATTTTAAATACATTTATCTTTTAAATCATAGTAAATCATAATCTGTAAATCATAGTAAAAAAGAGAATATCTTTGCTCACAAAGAATAATTAAATAACACACATGCATCTAATTCTGAGGTGTCAAACTCCTGGAGGGCCACAGCTCTCCTTTTAGCTTTAACCCTAAATAAACACACCTGATCAAACTAATCGAGTCCTTCAGGCTTGTTTGAAACCTCTAGGTAAAGCTGCGGTCACACTGCACTTTTCTCCCCATAGACTTCCATTCATATGCATACGAATGCGTCAGACCGGAAGCGCAAGCTCGTGCAACAAGTATCGCTGTTTGCTGCAATTGGAAAGTTCAAGCTTGGTGAACTCTAACCTGCAAAATCGCATCATGTGGCTGCATAAGACCATTCGAAGATCAAAACATGACCTTTCTGTACAGACATTTAAAATATGGACCAATCGCTCGCTTTTTTAAATGTCTAATCACCTTGTTTAATCCTGCATCTTTTCGCAGCGCCGTACAACAGAATTTCACATGCTCAAACTCAAGTGTGATTGCGGCATATTTCAGCTCCAACCTTGAAAAACACACCTGAGCCAATTAATTTGGACCCGAACAGCACTTGAAAATTACAGGCAGGTGTGTTTAATATGGGTTGCAACTGAAATCTGCAGGAAGGTAGATCTCCAGGAACAGGGTTAAGCCCTTTTTGATCTAATGCATGAAACAAGTTCTTACACTTTTATTGATGCTTCAAACCACATTTTCAACTCTAAACATATTACAGTAAAATACATTAAAATGCATGTTAACAAATATTTATTTTCTTCACCAAAAACTCTTCTTTTCTCTGATGTTTGGACTACTTATTTGCTGTATTTCTCATTATTATGCTGCTCTCAAATGACCTGTGGGCTTTCTTTTATATTTTAGGGTGTCCGCTGTGTCTTAAAATGTCTTAAATTTCAAAACATAAATTTTAGGTCTTAAAAAAATCCCAAATTGGCGACTCCCAGCAAGAAGGTTGCTGGTTCAAGTCCCAGCTGGGTCAGTTGTCATTTCTGTGTGGAGTTTGCATGTTCTTCCTCCAGGTTTCCTCCTGGTGCTTTGGTTTCCCCCAAAGTCCAATGACATGCACTGTAGGTGAATTAAATAAACTAAATTGGCCGTAGTGTATGAGTGTGAATGTGAGAGTGTATAGGTGTTTCCCAGGACTGGGTTAAAAGCTGAAAGGGCATCTGCTGTGTAAAACATATGCTGGATAAGTTTGAGGCGCTGTGGCGACCTCTAATAAAGGGAGTAAGCCGAAGGAAAATGAGTGAATGAATGAGTCTGAACTTCACTGACCTATTGTGTTGTAGGACTTAAATGGTTTTAAACAGGTTTTATTTTTGCTTTGTCCCAATAAAGCTATTCAAATTGGGCTGGCGTCCAACCATACATCTCAATAAAATCTTAATTTTATGTTTTATATATTTTTTTATATCAGAGATACAATTCATAACAGTTGTAAGACATTTTTACAGCAAATTACCCGAATTAAGTTCCCTATTAACTGAAAAAAAATCTAAAAACAATTACACGATTCCTCATAATAATAAACTTCCCAATAATAATATAATAATACCAAGCCAATAGAAAAAAAATATTAGTTCTGTATAAGTCTAAGATTTCATTCTTAATGGTCTTAAAATGGTCTTAAAAAGTCTTAAATTTGACTTGATGAAACCTGCAGAAACCCTCTATTTTATATTATACTTTTTTCCCCCCAAACCTACAAATAAGCAACAACAGATCAATCTTTTTTTGTATCCTGACAGGATATGTGACGGGGTGCAGTTTGGAGCAGGCATTCGATTCCTGTGATCGGAACTGCAAGGGTTTGTGGGATGCACATACTACTTTTGTAATAGTATTGGATGTTGAACACTAATTGAAGACCCCTCCTGCATGCACACCAAGAAAGCACTTTGTTTTTTTTTTTTTTTACCCTGTAAGACAAAAAACAGAACGTTTCCCTGCACTGTTTGAATAAGATGTCTGAAATCTGACTCTGCAAGGAGACTGCAGGTGCTTAAAGGGTCTAAACTAGGCTAGGTTTCCAGTGATGAAACAAAAAACAAGAATAAATTTAAACCCACATCACCGTCCATCCTTATAAGACATGCTTTGTCAGTGTTAAGAGATGTGCAGTGTCAGTTTTGGGTGAAGTATGAGAGTAAATAATAGATTAATAAACGATGCATAGCCATATTACATGAACGAAGCACCTTTTTAACTGTAGTGATTTATGTTTCCGTCTGTTCTCTCCTCTAATGCCAAACTAGATTAACGAATTGATTCAAACTCACCCAATAATCAGTGACTAGTTTTTTTTCCAGCCATAAGATCCCTTCAAATCCACCAGCAGTGCTTTATTATTAGG